>NW_006399922.1:3845761-3861722 GCF_000299155.1 Elephantulus edwardii | reverse complement strand
TAGAGTGATGTAGTTTTATTCCCCTGTTATGTCTATGATCATCAGGCAAAATTGGATGCTCAGGTTGAGTGGCCAATGTGCAATAAGCACAAAGAGCTACAGTTCACAGACTCTAGGGAGGAAAAGATCCTCACAGAAATGTTTACAGTTTTTTACAACCTAAGAACAAAAGAGGCATTTTTCCTCGCTTGCACACTAACCACTAACGTTGGAGCACACAAAGACATGAAAATAAACACCTCACACTAGGACAGCAGATATTATGGTTAAGCTAGTCAGAGCCCACCACCAATCATGCATGAAGTTGTGCTTCCAGTCTTGTATGAATCATGAGCAAGAGCTTGACTATTTTGCACTTAATCTATCAACTCCATACTTAAGTATTGCCATTCAAGGCTTAAATTTGTTATTTAGTTCCTTCTGCTAAATAAATGCTGAGTGACTTCATCTTTGTTGACTTTCTGACTCTGGTTCTTGGCACGTTTCATTATAATACTTGACTTTGTCTTCCCTACCTGCCTTTGAAATCTGCAGTTCAGCTTCTTAACTTCCTATTTCTTCCCTTTGCTTTGGCTCTAAGCATTCTAGTGCAATATTCAGAATCTCTTCTGACATCCATCTCAGTATTTTCTTCCTCCTTTGTCTTTAAAATGACCTTTTGCATTCTTCATAGATTATTTTCTTCATATACTTCCACAGCACACATGGTCTCCACTAGTGTTCAAGGCCTGGACAAAAAAAAAAAAGACTAGTGTTCAAGGCCTCAAATCTGTTCCTAAGATAATTTTTAAATTAAGATGAGATAGATGCAAGGTCAAATATTGGTTATTATGGATTTGTTTTAATTTTTTTAGCTTTAGTTCACACTTGCATATGACTAGTCTGTTCCACAAAAAGCACCTGGCCTAGTTTTCACAGCTGATACTGAGTTTCTCTAACAATTCTTTTCACAGATGTAATAAATCTGACTCCTGACTCATCAGGTGAGGTCCATTTGTCTAGTCACCATTTTTGTTTCTTATAAAGGTTTTGCATTTAACATTTGTTGTTGTTACATGCTGTCAAATCACCTGCAACTCATAGTGACCTTATGTACAAAAGTTCTGAAGCCTGCCCTGTCCTGAGACAGCCTCACTGACTCCAACACATCTACCCACATTGCCACAGTTACTATATCAATCCACCTCACTTGAGGTCCTTCTTTCCTGGGCTGTCCCTCCACCCTTTCAAACATTTTTCCATCCTCTCCAAGACAGACCAATTTGTGTTTTTTTGGTGGTCCATGGTATATTCAATACTCTTCTCCAGCACCACAACTCAAAGTCATCAATTCTTCTTCTGTTATCCTTAGTCATTATCCAGCTCTCTGATGCATAGCAAGTAATTGCGAGGGCCATGGCCTGATCAAGAACACCTTAGTCTCTAGAATGACATTATTGCTTCTCAATCGTTTTGGAAGGTCACTGACAGTAGATTTTCCCAGTGCTATTTGTCTTTTTATTTCCTGACTGCTGGTACCAAGAGAGTTTATTATAAGCAAGCCAAAATTGTTAATAACTTCAGACTCTTCTCCATTTATCATCCTGCCAATTGGCCCAGTGGTGAGAATCTTTGTCTTCTTGATACTGAGCTTCAATCCATATTGAAGACTACAGTTCTTGACCTATTTAACATTTGGCATTGACTAAATAATTTGACATTTATCACTGACTAAATCATTGATTGTACAAAATTCTGTCATTCTATCTCTAGCATCATTTGTCATCAAATCCATGTTTTATGACTACTGACCCTTGTTCCTTGTTCCCAACTTTTGCATTGCACTCACCCATTATTATTAATGTATCTTGGTTGCATGTTTGATTGATTTCCAACTTCAAAAATTGGTAAAAATCTTCTAATTCCTCCTCTTTGGCTGTGGTTGTTGATGCGTACATTTGAATGATAGTTGTAATAACAAACCTTCATTGTATGAGTTGGATTTTGTCTTATCACTCACAATGTTATATTTCAAAGGGCATACTATTAAATGGTCAATAGGAAGTATCAAAAAAAGATGGAAGAAACAGCACATGTCTTGATGGAGGCCACAGGTTGCATAGTTTGGTGGGTGGAGGGAAGAAGGGGAAGCAAATGGGAAGGATCTGTGAAAAGACAGTGATAATGATGGGCAAGGTCCAATGGTGATTAATTTTATAAAACTTCCTTGCTGCAGAAGGTCAAGAACTACAGCCTTCAATAAGGATTGAAGCTCAGCATCAAGCAAAGAATTTCACCAGTGGACCTATTGGCAGCATCATGAGAGATAGTGAAAATATTCAGTTTGTTAACAGCTTTAGTTTGCTTGGCTCCACAGTCAACCCTCTTGGTACCAGCAGCCAGGAAATCAAAATATTAATTGCATTGGGAATGTCTATTGTCAGAGACCTCTCCAAAGAACTGAAGAGCAACTATGTCGGTCTGGAGATTAAGGTGGGCCTGTTTCACACCATAGTCTTTGCAATTGCTTGCTATGGGTTAGAAAGCTGGACAATGACTAGGGATGGTGGGCAAATTAATGCCTTTGAACCATGGTGATGGAGAGGAGTATTGAATATACCATGAACTGCTAAGAGAACAAACAGGTTTGTGCTAGAGAAAATGAAATCACATTGCTCTTTGGAGGCAAAAATTCTGAAGCTTCATCTTACAAACTTTGGCTATGTTGCAAAGAAAGACCAGTCCTTGGAGAGGGGCATCATGCTTGGGAGGGTGGAAGGACAGTGCAAGAAAGGAAGACCCTCGATGAAATGGATTGATTCAGTAACTTCAGCAATTGAGGTAGGTGTGTCAGAGACAATAAGATTGGCACCGGATAGAGCAGGATTTAGGGCTGTTGTACATAAGGTCGCTAAGAGCCACAGGCGACTCAACGACACATAACAACAACAATGAATGAGAATGTACAAAAACACAATGTGAATGAAGAATAGTATGAAACACAATGCATATAAACTTTGTAAGAAAACAAAACAAAAGTAAAAAATAAAAAGAATATCGAAGGAGTATAGAGTTACTACACCAGAAAGAATTGGCTGATGCAGAAGAATTTCGTGAAATGATCAAGAGGCAATAGTACCAAAGGAGAAAGTTGGAGCTACTCTGAAGAACTTGACAAAAAACAAGACCACGGAAATGAATAGATTACCAATTTACATATTTCAACAAACATGCTGCTCTGGGCATGCTTACCAGACTGGGCCAAGAAATCTGGTTTACAACTCCTGTCCAACTGACTGGAAGAGATCCATATTTATCCCAGAATAAGGTGATGGAAGAAAGTGTGGAAATTGTTGAACGACCACACTAATATCAGGGAGTTTGGTGGCCTAGTGGTAAGAATCTGCACAGCAATTCCGAAGACATGCATTTCAAATCCACCAGCTGCTCCACAGAAAAAGGATAAGCAATGTCCTCTCATATAATTTCAGCCTCTGAAAACCCACTGGAGGGTCAGCTATGGGTCAGTTCTGACTGAATGGTACATAACAACATCACTGATATCAAAAGCAAGCAAAATCCTGCTGAAGATTATAAAAAAATGTCTGAAACAGTATATTAACAAAAAAGTATACCAACAATACAAGTGGAGGTTAGAATAGGAACATCCTAGCCCATGCCAGATGGATCTTGGCTGAAAGTAGAAAGTACAAGAGGAATGTCTATCTGTGTTTCATTGACTATGCAAAGCAAAGGCATTTGACTGTGGGATCACAACAAATTGTGGTTAACTCTGAGAAGAATGAGAATCCCAGACCACTTGATTGTGCTCGTGTGAAACCTCTACTTGGACAAAGAGGCAAAGAAACACTGCATGATTCAAAATCAGGAAAGGAGTGTGTCAGGGATGTGTCCTGTCTCCATATCTTTTCAATCTACCTGTGGAACAGATCATTCAAGAGGCAGTGATTTATGGGGAAGAATGTGACATTAGGATTGGAGGAAAACACATCAATAACCTGCATTATGCAGATGACACAACCATGTAGGCTGAAACTGATGAGGACCTGAAACTTTTGCTACATAAAGTCAAGGATTTTTCAATATGGATTGAAGTCAACCACAAGAAGACAAATATCGCAGATGGACTGACACTGTACACAAAAAACCAACAATGACAATAAAAAAAAGTTAGAGTTAGCAGACCAAGTTAGTAGAGTGTCTGGATATAAGTTGAATATCCAAATATCAATGAGATTCCTCTACAAAGAGAACTCAGAGAAGGAAGCCAAGAAAGCAATACCATTTAATTTACTATAGTCAACCACAAACTGAGATATTTGGAAGTAAACCTAAGTTGGGACACAAAAGACCTATACAAAGAAAACTATACAGAACATTTCTGTGAGACACAATAAAAGACCTAAATAAACAAAAAACGTGCCCTGTTCATGGATAGGGATACTCAAAATAGTGAAAATGAAAATTCCACCAAAAGCAATCTACATGTTCAACACAATCCCAATACAGATACCAAACTCACTTTTCAAGGAGATTGAAAGGGAAGTTTTCAAGTTTATTTGGAGAGGAATTAGACCCTGGATAAGCAAAGCACTTCTGAAAAACAAAAATGAAGTGGAAAACATAGCACTCCCTGACCTCAAAACCTACTACACTGCAGTAGTAACCAAAACAGCACAGCACTGGTATAATGATAGGCACATAGACCAATGGAACAAAATTGAGAACCCCAAAATAGACCCATCTATCTATTAAAAATCTGCATTATGCAAATGACACAACCCTGCTTGCGAAAATTGAGGAGGATCTGAAATGCTCGCTGCAGAGGGTCAAGGACTGCAGCCTTCAGTATGGATTGAGGCTCAATGTCAAGAAGACAAAGATTCTCACCACTGGACCAATTGGCAGCATCAGGATGGATGGTGAAGAGACTGAGATTGTTAACAAATTTAGTTTGCTTGACTCCATGGTCAACACTCTTGGCACCAGTAGCCAGGAAATGAAAAAACGTATTGCGATGGCAAAGTCTGCTATTAGGGACCTCTCCAGGGTATTGAAGAGCAATGGTGTCACTCTGGAGACTAAGGTGCATCTGATACAGGCCATGATCTTTGGAATCACTTGTTATGCATCAGAGAGTTGGACAATGACTAGGAAGGATAGAAGGAGAATTGATGCCTTTAAGCTGTGGTACTGGAGAAGAGTATTGAGGGTACCATGGACTGCTAGGAAAACAAACATATTCATCCTGGAGAGGGTTAAACCAGGCTGCTCCTTCAAGGCAAGGATTCTGGGGCTTCGTCTGACATACTTTTGTCAGGTTGTAAGGAGGAACAGGTCCTTGGAGAGGGACATCATGCTTGCGAGGGTGGAGGGACAGCGCAAGAAGGAAAGACCCTCTATGAGGTGGATTGATTCAGTGACTGGGGTAATCAGGATGGGTGTGTCAGAGGCAGTGCAATTGGCACACGATAGGGCAGGGTTTAGGGCTGTTGTACATAGGGTCGCTATGAGTCGCAAGCGACTCGACTGCACATAACAACAACAACAACATCTATGGTCAACTGATATTTGACAAGTAAATAAAACCTATCAAACGGGGAAATGAAAACCTCTTCAACTATTGGTGTTGGCAAAACTGGACTGACTGCTTCCTGAAGAAAACTGAAACAGGATCCACATCTCACACCATACACAAAAATCAACTCAAGGTGGATCATATATCTGGGAGTAAAGCCACAAACCATAAAGCTTATCAGAAACAAACTGGGATCAAGCTTAGATGGCCTAGTCTATGGTATAAAGTGAATGCCAGATATAGCCAGAAATGCACAATCTCGAGAAGATAAAATTGGTGAATGGGACTTTCTAAAGATTAAATCCCTGTGCATATCAAAACCATTTTCTAACAAAGTGAAGTGAAAACCTACTGACTGTGAAAAAAATATTTGGCAATACTATTTCAGACAAGGGTCTCATTTCAAAAGTTTTTTTGTTGTTTTTTTGGTTTTGTTTTTTTTTTTTGGTGAGAAAAATTTATTACATTTAGAATTAGCCCTCTGGACTCAGTTTAGATGATCCCAATTTTGTTGGCAACATCCAAAGCATCATAATCAGGAGCAAGTCGAACATAGGCCTTCTTCTCTCCATCAGGCCTAATCAAGTGTTGACCTTAGCCACATCAATGTCATAGAGCTTCTTTACAGCTTGTTTAATTTGGTGCTTATTGGCCTTGACATCCACAATGAACACAAGTGTGTTGTTATCTTTCTCTTCTTCATAGCTGACTCAGTGGTCAGGGGAAATTTGATGATGGCATAGTGGTCAAGCTTGTTTCTCCTTGGAGCGCTCTTCTGGGGGTATTTGGGCTGCCGTTGGAGTCTCAGCGTCTTAGGCCGCCAGAACGTGGGTAACGTGTGGATCTTCTTTTTTTTTTTTTTTTTGGCTGTGGACGCCCTTCAGGACTGCCTTCTTGGCCTTCAATGCCTTTGCTTTGGCTTCAGTTTTGGGAGGGGCAGGGGCTTCCTTCTTCGCTTTCGGCGCCATCTTTATAGAAAGGCTCATTTCAAAAGTTTACAGAATCCTCCAGGGCCTCCACAAGAAAAAGATTAATAACACAATTACAAAGTGGGCAAAAGATATGGAAAGACTTTTCACAGTGGAAGATATTAAAATGGCCAACATACACATGAAGAAATGCTCCAAATCACTGGCAATAAGATGCAAATCAAAACGACAATGAGATACCATCTGGCTCCAATAGCAGTGGCAAAGTTTAACAGGACAACAAGTATGTTGGAGAAGATGTGTTGAGAGAGGAACTCTTATGCACTGTTGGTAGGATTGTAAAATGGTACAACCATCTTGGAAGCCAGTTTAGCATTTCCTCAGAAAGCTGAACATAGAAATTCCGTATGACCCAGCTATTCCACTGCTTAGAATATACCCTGAGAAAATGAGAATTGAGGTACAAATGGAGATGTGAATACCAATGTTCATATCAGTGTTATTTTCCATCGCAAGAACATGTTAAGCCCAAATGTCCATCCAAAATTGAACGGATTGGGTAATTATGGTGTATTCACATGATGAAATACTATGCAGTACACAGGAGCAATGATTTTGTAAATTTCTACCTAACTTGGGAGGGACTGAAATACATTATTGTAAGTGATCTGTTTCATAAGGACAAATAGCGTATAATTAGTGTAAAACTTGTATGAGGATCCAAGGGAAAGATCTGATGAGAAAAGTAATGTACAAATACTTTGTAAGTAAATCATATAAAATAAAATTTTTCTTTTTTTAAAAAAAGAAGGCAAATATTTTCACCACTGGGCCAGTTGGCAGCACAATGATACATGGAGAAGAAATTGAGGTTATTAACAATTTCAGCTTGCTCTGGCCCACAACCAATACTCTTGGCACCAGCAGTCAGGAAATCAAAAGACAAATTGCACTTGGAAAATCTGCCGTCAGGAACCTCTTCAAAATGCTAAAGAGCAACAACTTCAGTCTAGAGACTAAGGTATGCCTTATTCAGGCCAAAGTCTTATTAGTTTAGTCCCTACCTGGACCTTATTAATCGCTAAGCCTCACTAGTCTGCAAGGTCACATAAACAGCAGCTAGTTGTAGTTCAAGGGGTGTTTAATGACTCTCGGATCCTTTCGAGAGTTAAGACCAAAATCCTTTGGGGACATGCTGTCACCCAACGATCAGCCACAGTCCCCACCCATAGATTTCACGAGTAGTCGACACAGCCAACTGGAAGGCAAAGTAGGACCCACTACTTGCATGGCCTATGCCTGCGCTACCATCCTTTCTACAGTGTAAAATGTAGATTCTTTCTTATAATTCCAGTCATAGGTGATATTCTTTTTTCTTAACACCTTCAGGGGCCTTGGTGTTTGAGCAAGCTGGAGTATGTATATTTTTCAATATCCTAGAAAACCTACAAAAGCCAGTTACTACAACGTGTCTATGCTAAGTTAGCACTTTATCTATCACAACTTCTGGGATAACTTTAATCTTACCCAACCAGACAACTACCAAGAATTTGACAGATAAACCAGGTCCTCAGACTGGTTTGACTGCCCATACCCGTGTTTCTGATGCTTGCTTCCAACCAGAAGCAGCTGCTTCTATATCTGAAAGAGAATCAGAGAATAGCATAATATCATCAATATAATAAATCAGTGTCACATCAGGAGGATGGGACCAAGTTGCTAAATCTTTTGCAACCAGCCCATAGCACACAGGACTATGAAGATAACCCTGATGGAGGACAATGGAAGTGCACTGACATCCCTCCAAAGTGAAGGTAACCTATTTTTGGCTGTCCTCATAGATATCTATGGCAGACTGAGGGTGTGGTGCATGTAAAGCCTTTGCTAATGATACAGTCAATTGATCCATTGATCCACTATAGAGAGAAACAGCATGACAGGGCTTTATTCAAGTTATTCAATTCATGATAATTGACAGTCATTCTCCAAGTTCCATCTGGCTTCTTGACAGGCCACACAGAGGAGTTTTATGGGCTAAGAATAGCTCAGGCTATGCCAGATTGCTCCAACTATATCATAGCAGCCTATATTGCTTGGCCATGGCCAATCAATAGGGTTCTGGCAATTTCGCTGAAGGATGATAAGGATAGCTTCCTATTACAAGTTTTACAGTACACAGTCTCAGCCTGAATTCACAAGACTCCTTTTGGAATCTTTATTCTGTAGATAGCTGCTTTCACGGTGCCAACAAAACCTTTTTCTTGCTGGTCAATTTTTTTTCCTTTATCAACTGCTGTAGCCAATCAATCTACATTTGCAAATGAGATACTTTTAGAAAGAGCGCCCTCCTCCCAACATTTCTTCTTGCTTAACCTGGACCTTCTTCTTGGCCTGCCACCAGCAATGGCAGGAGTTCATGATCTTGAGGCAAGGAAAGTCCATGCTCTCTGCACTTTCTGATTTGTCTTCCCAAAGCTATATCTGAGCCTCTAGTTCATGGAAAGCATAAAATAAAAGTCATCTAACAACTCATCATACTGTTTCTTTAAATCCATAAGAAACAATCAGTATACTCAGCCTGGTATTGAAGCCTCTACCCCATGCAAGGCTTTCATCCAGGGTACCACAGTCAGTAGATGGTGACATCTCAGTGCCCCAAGCCTGGGGTGTTCACTCACCAAATCCTGCTAACTGGGCCAGATATAATGTCTGACAGTCATCAACAAAATCCAGACTCTCAGGTTCAGTGGCCAATGTGAAAAAAGCAGGAGTTGTAGGAAGCTTAGACATCACTTTTGTTGAAGTTCCCACAGACTACAAAAAGGAAAGCTGAGAGCCATGTAAGAACTTTCACATGCAGTATGTATAGTGCTAAGAACTGGTGCTAAAAGTGATGTTTGCCACACTTACACACTATTCAATAAACTTGTCATGTTATGGACCTGCACAGTTGCACTTAGCCTTAAGGTGTGCCTGATCCAGGCCATGGTTTTCAGTTTTATTTGCTGTGTATCAGAGAGCTAGATAATAATGACTAAGAATGGCAGAAGAATAATTGATGCCTTTGAGTTGTGGTGCTGGAGAAGAGTCTTGAATATACCATAGACCGCCAAGAAAACAAATAGATCTGTCTTGGAGAGGGTTAAACCAAGTTTCTCCTTGGAGGCTAGGATTTTGAAGCTACATGGACCCATGGCCAGGAAGGACCAGTCCTTGGAGAAGGATATTATGCTCAGAAGGGTGGAGAGACAGTGCAGGAGAGGAAGACCCCAGATGAGATGGATTGATACAGCAACTGGGGCAATGGTGTAGGTGTGTTGGAGACAGTGAAAACTGGCTCAGGACAAGGAAGAATTCAAAGCTGTTGTACATAGGGTCACTATGAGTGGCAGACAACACAACAGCACACAGCAACAACAATGCTAATTCAGCTAACCAATACCATGCTTTCTCAAAACATGGCATTAGTTTAGCTAAAAACTGTGTATCACATGTAAGACAAATTTTGGTACTCACACCTGCCTGTCACATATATTCAGCTCATTACAGTATCCCACCCCCCTTCCCTCCTCCTTCATTCCCTCATGCATATCCAGTACCAGATAATTAGTTGCATTGCTCATAATGTCACATTGCCCATTCTTTTCAGAATCACCTTCTTTTCACCTGTGCCAAGGTGTGTTCCGTATTTATCCATTCTCTTCCTGTTCTGCTTGTTTTCCCCCAACTTCGTTGCCCCTTAATCCTCTTAATTTTGTAACAATGATCTTATACCATACTTTTTCTTTGCAAATGTGTTAGTTCACTCAGCATGAAGTTCTCTAGATTCATCCATGTTGTGCAATGTATCTAGATATCTTAATTGTTTTTCAGTGCTGCATAATATTCCACCATGTACAATAGTTTCTCTATCCATTAAATTACTGATGGAAACTTGGGCTGCTTTTATTTAGATTCCTCCATTTTTATTTTTTGATTCCAGGTCTTTGAACATTTTAATACTTTGCTAGGTCTTCTAGAACTGTTTGTTCTTTGATCATTGGTGTTAAATACTTCAAACTTGTGTTTGAGATGGTTTTGAAATCAAGGTGGATTGGATTCAAGTGCAAATTTTGGTTTTTGTGAACTTGTTTTTATTTTCTTGAGCTTCAGTTTGAACTTGGACATGAGTAGTTGATGGTCTGTTCCATAGTCAGCACCTGACCTGGTTTTGACTACTGACATTGAATTTCTTCAATTTTTCTTTCCACAGATGTAGTCAACCAGATTCTTTGTAGATCGTCAAGTGAGGCTTATTTATATTGTGACCATTTGTGTGTGTGTTTTTTTAAAGTTATTTACAGTGCTCACTTTGGCAGCACATATATGAAAAATGGAAAGATACGCAGAAGATTAGCATGGCCCCTGTGCAATGATAACACGCAAATTTGTGAAGCATTCCACATGTTTTTTTTAAAAGTTATTCACAATGAATAAATGAATGATTATATAAAATTAAATTATTCTGTCTCCAATTTGTTTTCTGTTACCAAGTTCATCATTTCAAACTATGTGTCTGCTCTTCCATGTACAGTATTTGTCTGTACTAAAGGAGTGTACTAAAGTAGAGCCCTTAGATCTGTACTAAAGTGGAGCTCCAAGATTAAGATAAGCTAGAAGGAAGGATTGATTATCCATTTTTGAGACAATCACTGTTGTTGCTAGGTGTCATTGAGTCAAGTAAAACCCATAGCGATTCTATGAACAACAAATGTGAACCCTGCCCTATCTTGTGCTATCCTCAAAACTTCTGACATACTCAAGTCCATTGCATCAGTCAGTATGTCAATTCAGCTCGTTGAAGGTCTTCTTCTCTTTCACTGACCCTCGACCTTTCCAAGTATATTCCCTCTCCAAAGTATAGCCTCTCATTGTTACATGTCCAAAGTATGTGAGACAAAGACTTATCATCTTTATCTCCACGGAGCACTGTGGCTGGACTTTGTTCTTTTGGCAGTCAATGTAATGTTCAGTACTCTTATTGAGTCTCACAGGAGTCTCACAGCTCAAAGGCATCAATTTTTCTTCTGCAATTTTATTAATTGTGATATGACTGTAAAGAACATGAACTGAATCAGGTGCATCTTAATCATCAAATTGCTATCAGTGTTCCTTCATAATTTGGAGTGGTCTCTAGCTGAAGACTTTGAAAAAAATGTGCTTAAATATATTGCCTTTATCTGAAACAATAGGCCTTCAAAAATCCTATATTGCTGAATATAGAATTGGAAGTAGGAAAAAAAAGAACGATTTATTCAACAAATAAAAAGCATGTGCAAGCAAAAAAAAAAAAGGAAAAAAAAGAACGAACTGGGGAGAAGGGTAGAGAAAATAGTGCAACAATGAATGAATGAAAACCCAAAATCTCTGTAAATGTTCATTAAAATTAATAAAATTTAATAATAAAAAAAGAATTGGCAGTAGAGCCATTAGATTGTTATTGTTACATGCCATACAGTGGTCTTTGATTCATAGCACATTAGCTTTAAATTTTGTTCTATCTTGAGTCAATTTGAACCTTGTTCTATCCTGACCCAAGCTTACTGTACCCAACACACCTTACCTCATTAGCCCAGTTATTGTGTCAATCCATCTTACCCTGGGTCTTCCTCTCTTCTGCTGTCCCTCTACCCTTCCAAGCATGATGTCTTTCTCTAAGGACTGTTAACAAGCTCAAAGGTGGGCATCAAACAGGGCTTCAGAGTCGTTGCCTCCAAGGAGCAACTTGATTTCACCCTCTCCAGGCTAAACCTGTTTGTTCTATTGGTAATCCATGGAATGGTCAATACTCTTCTCCTGCACAACAACTCAAAGAAGATATTTTAAAAAATTAGTGAGCCACCGTGCTACACACTGCCACACATCCAGTCAATTAACTAGGTACCTGTCTTAAAAATTTCTTAGTGTGGCCGAGACTGCTCTCCTGCCTGGAGTACTAGACCTTAGCACTGCTGCCTGGTGGGCCATCCCCATATCCAATTGGAGGCCCCAGCCACACTACCTAGAACCCCAAACCAGCCACCTGGATGACCTTGCCCCACCATGTGGACAATATCACCCGCCATCTGGAAGTCACGGCCCCACTGCCTGGAGGACCTGGCCCCATTGCCTGGAGAACAACCCACTGATGCCTCTTTGAACTGAGCTAGGGACACCAGCAGCACAAGTGAGCCCATTTCCTCCCCCACCTCCCAAAGCATGAGCTATCTTTGGCCCTGGGCACTTCAAACTGTTCTAACTGCAGCAGTTGGTTGAAAGAGGAGGCTGCTAATTCAGACCATATCTCGCCCCAACTGAAACAAGTCTTCTCTTGAGTCAAAAGTTCAGAGAGAAACAGGTAGGGCAGCTGCTTCACCCTCCTCTGGAGCTGTGACTTCCTGAGCCAAGGTTATCAGACCAAGAGCCTGCTAAGGCCTCAGGCATGAAAAGCTCTACCACAGCAATGTCACATAGAAAGCAGACTACCTTACAGCCTACACAAACACAAAACAAGATGTCACCCCAAAAGGTGACATAGTATCAATGGATTTCCTGAGATCAGAAAGTCTAATGGAACTTTCTGACACAGAATTCAAAGGACTACTGAATGAATATTTTCAATGGGGGAAAGACAAATTTGAAGAAAACAGAATGCTGAAAGCAAAAACCAAGAACTTAAAAAAAAAACAAACAAACCAAAACAGCCCAAGACAATGTATGTAAAACAAACGAGGCATTAGAGGCTCTGAAGAAACAAGAAACCATAATTCAGATTATGAGGACCAGTGTTACAGATGTTGTCAACATGTTGGAGGGACATATAAACAGAGTTGAAGAGCGAGCTGGAACACAGAACTAGCAAAATAGAAGACCGAATTGTCACCAATGATCTGCTAGAACTAAAAGGAAAATCAAAAAGGAAGAAAAAGAAGAAAGCTTAATGATAACATGGGATGCCATCAAGAGGGATAAAATGCACATAAACAAAAACCCAGTATAGGAAAAAGTAAGTAACGACACCAAGAAAGTTATAGAAGAATTACTAAAAGAAAACTTTTCAGGCATAATGAAGAATGAGAGAATATATATTCAAGGAGCTGAACAAACACCATATATAATAGACCCCAAAGGAAAAACACCGAAGCATATCATAGTCAAATTTGCCAGAATCAAAGATATGGAGAGAATTCTGAAAGCAACCCTGGAGAACCAAAGAGAGAAACTATAAGAGAAAGCAAATAAGATTAAATGCCCATTTCTCAGCAGAAATCATGCGAGCAATAAGGTAGTGGGTGGAATGACATATATTTACTACTCAAAGAACACAACTATCAACCAAAAATACTGTACCCAACAAAACTGTCCATAAAATATGAGGGAGAGATCAAGATATTCTCAGAAAAACAGAACCTAAGGGATTTTATTAAAACAACTCCAGCATTGCAGGAACACTGAGAGACATCCTCCTTACAGAGGTGCCACAAAAAGCAGGAAAGACCAAAGTAACCAGCAACACCACCAAAAAGAAGTAAAAAAAAAAAATGATAGCAATAAAACCTAGCTTCTCTAGAATTACACTGAATGTGACTGGTTTAAATGCACCACTGAAAAGAAAAAGAGCAGTAGATTGGATAAAAAAAAAATCAAAATCCATCAATACAAGAGACACACCTGAAAAATGAAGATAAAGAAAGCCTAAAAAGAAAAGGATGGAAAAAATTGTACGAAGCAAATGGCAACCAGAAAAAAAAAATATAGGAGTAGTGATATTAATCTCTGATAAAATAGATTTCAATGCAAAAACCATCACAAAGGCCAAGGAAACAATGCTTAAAGGATCACAAGAACAATAGGACATAACAATAATAGATATATATGCACCAAATGATAGAGCTGCAAAATATACAGAACAAACGTTAACAAAACTGAAAAAGGAAATAGATAACATCATCATAGTAGTTGGAGACTTCAACACACCACGCCTAAGAAAAGACAGAACTACAAGAAAGAAACTCAACAAAGATGCTAAAGACTTAAACCACACAATAAACCAACTCGATCTCAGAGATATACATAGGCTTTGGTGGTGTTGTTGTTTTTATTGATTGCCTTCGAGTTGACCATGACTCATAACGACCCTGTGAACAAAAGGTCTGAAGCTCCTCTACAATTATTGACATTTATCAAAATTCATAGAGTTCCCAGAGACATGTTGTTTAAAAAGTGTATGCCACTCCTAATTCCAAATATCCAGGCTAATGCACACAAAAAAAGGGCGCAGAATGAAATCTTCTACAACGTACATGGAAAGTTCTCCAGAATAGATCACAAGGCAAGCATCAATAAATTAAAAAACATAGAAATAATGCAGAGCATTTTCTCAGACTGCAATCCTACAAAATTAGAAACTAATAACAAGAACATAAAGGAGGAGGGAAAAAGCCATACATGTGGAAGCTGAACAACACCTTGCATGAACATGGGTAGGTACTAGAAGAAACAAAACATGAAATTTAAAAGTTTCTTGAAACAAATGACAATGAAAATACAACTTAACAAAACTTCTGAGAAACAGCCAAAGCATTAATTAGAGGTCAATTTAGAAGAATAAGCAAACACATCAAAAGGCAAGAAAAAAAATGATAACTGACTCTCTATCCTACCTTTCCAACAAATCGAAAAAGAACAGCGAAAAATCCAACATCCTCTAAAAAAAAAAATCTGAAATTATCAAACTTAGGGCAGAAATAAATGAAAGAGAATAAAAACCCCACTATTGAAATTGTCAATAAAAACCAGAAGCTGGTTCTTCAAAAAAGTCAATAAAAGCAATAAACCACTTGGAAAACTAACAAAGGAAAAGAAAGAAAAGACACAAATAATCAAAATAAGAGATGAAAGGAGCAATGTCACAACAGAAGTAATTTTGAAAAAGATTAAAAATAGAGGTTTATGTAAAACTATACTCAAATAATATGAAAACATAATTTTATCAAACATTTAGAGAAGAACTGTCACAATTCTACATAAACTATTTCAGAAAATAGAAAAGGATGGCATTCTCCCAGACTCATTCTATGAAACAAACATATCCTTGATACCAAAGTCAGTTAAAGACACCACCAAAAGAGAAAACTGTAGGCCAATACCTCTCATGATCATAGATGCAAAAATCCTGAATAAAATCCTGATCAATAGAATTAAAAGATACATTTAAAAAAAATCACCATGGACTGGAGTTGGAAGATGGCGGAGGTGGAGAGAACAGTGTGAAGAGCCAGAGGGATAGCAGCCTGCGTAGAGAGGATACCAGAGAGTACTTTATGCTCCACAGAGACTGACCATCACAGCGTGATGTGAACAATAGGATTTTGAATCAGAACTTTTGCTAATACATTATTTTAGAAGCTTTAAAAACCGGAGCCCTGCCTGCCTG
>NW_006399922.1:3825448-3838511 GCF_000299155.1 Elephantulus edwardii | reverse complement strand
AAATAAAAAATTATAAAAAAAATCACCATGACCAAGTGGAATTCATAACAAATATGCAAGGATGGTTTAACATAAGGAAAACAATCAGTGTAATTGATCACATTAACAAAGCAAAGAACAAGGACCTCATGATCCTATAACTTGATGCAGAAAAGGCCTTTGACAAAATCCAACACAATTTCCTGATTAAAACATTCAACAAAATAGGAATAGAGAGGATTTTCCTCAATATAGTAAAATGTATCTATGCAAACCCAAGAGCCAACATCATTCTCAATGGAGAATTAAAGGTATTGCCCTTGAGAACAGTAACTAGGCAAGAATGCCCACTACCACCTCTCCTATTCAATATTGTACTAAAAGTCTTAGTGATTGCAATAAAAGAAAAGAAGGAAATAAGAATTATCCAAATGGGCAAAGATGTTGTTGTTGTTGTTGTGTGCTGTCGAGTCACTTGCGACTCACAGCAACCCTATGTACAACAGCCCTAAACTCTGCTGTGTCCTGTGCCAATTTCACTGTCTCCGACACACCCATCCCAATTACCCCAGTCATTGAATCAATCCACCTCATAGAAGGCCTTCCCCTCCTGGGCCTGCCCTTCACCCTCGCAAGCATGATGTCCTCCTCCAAGGACAGGTCTCTCCTTACAACCTGACCAAAGTATGTTAGACAAAGCCTCAGAATCCTTGCCTCCAAGGAGCAGCCTGATTTAACCCTCTCAAGGATAAATCTGTTTGTTTTCCTAGCAGTCGATGGTATCCTCAATACTATTCTCCAGCACCAAAGTTCAAAGGCATCAATTCTCCTTCTATCCTTCCTAGTCATTGTCCGACTCTCTGATGCATAACAAGTGATTGCAAAGACCATGGCCTGTATTAGACTCACCTTAGTCTCCAGAGAGACACCATTGCTCTTCAGTACTTTGGAAAGGTCCCTAACAACAGACTTTCCCATGGCAATATGTCTTTTAATTTCCTGCCTGCTGGTGCCAAGCATGTTGACTGTGGAGCCAAGCAAACTAATCCTGTGAACAATCTCAATCTCTTCACCATCCATCCTGATGCTGCCAATTGGTCCAGTTATGAGAACCTTTGTCTTCTTGACATTGAGCCTCAATCCATATTGGAGGCTGCACTCCTTGACCCTCTGCAGCAAGCACTTCAGGTCCTACTCGATTTCAGCAAACAGGGTTGTGTCATCTGCATAACACAGATTGTTGATAGATCTTCCACCAATCTTGACCCCACATTTCTCCTTATAGAGCCCAGCCTCCAGATAATCTGTTCTGCATACAGGTTGAAAAGGTATGGAGACAGGACACATCCCTGGTGTACGCCCTTCCCAATTTTGAAGCATGCAGTGTTTCCTTGCTCTGTTTTGATGACTGTCTCTTAGTCCAAGTATAGGTTTCGCATTAGCACGATCAAACATTACTATAAGAAACAAAAAGAGACCTAGAGATATGGAAGTACGTGCTCATGGACAGGAAAACTCAACATTGTGAAAAGGATGGTTCTACCAAAGACAATCTACACGTGCAATGCAATCCCAATGCAATTACCAATTCAATTAGTCAACAAGATGGAAAAGGCAATTTCCAACTTTATCTGGAATAGAAAGAGACCCCAAATAAGCAAAGCACTCCTGAAAAAAGGGAAACAAGTTAGGGGGCACCTCACTCCTGATCTCAAATCCTGCTACACAGCCATGGTGGCCAAGACATCGTTGTACTGGTATAGTGACAGACACATAGATCAATGGAATAGAATTGAGAACCCAGAAATCAGCTCATCTATCTATATTGTCAACTGATTTTTGAAAAGGAGATGAAATCAGTTAAGTGGGGAAATGAAAGCTGCTTTAACAAATAGTGCTGGCAAAATTGGAAAACTATCTGAAGAAAACTCAAGAAGACCCACACCTCACACCATACACAAAAACCAAATCAAAGTGGATTAAATACCTAGGACTAAAACAAGGACTATAAACTTCATCAGAGACAAGTTTGGAAGAATTCTAGAAGCCCGAATCCACAACATGAAGTCTCCCAAGAATCCTAAAATCCCTACAGTCAGGACAGAATAAAATAGATGAATGAAACCTTCTAAGAATCAAATCCCTATGCACATAAAAAAGCTTCTCAAAAAAAAGGAAAAGCCACAGACTGGGAAAAAAATTTGGTAATGACACATCTGATAAGAGACTTACATCTAGAACTTATAGAATACTAAAGCACCACAACAAGGTAAACAATCCAACCTCAAAATGGGCACAGGATATGAACAGACACTTCACCGAAAAGGACTTTCAGATGGTGAGCAAACACATAAAGAAATGTTCCAAATCCCTACCCCTCAGAAAGATGTAAATAAAAACAACTATGAGATATCATCTCACCCCATCAACAGTAACAAAGTTCAACAGAGTAGCAAACAAATGCTGGCGAGGTTGTGGAGAAACTGGAACCCTCATTCACTGTTTGTGGGAGTGTAAAATGGTGCAACCACTATGGAAGGCAGTATTTCGCTTTCTCAAAAATTTGGAAATAGAAATTGACCCGCAATTCCATTGCTGGAAATATACCCTGAAGAAACTAGAACTGCCACCCAAAAAGATATATGCACACCTATGATTACTGCTGTGTTGTTCACAATAGAAAAAAGATGAAAACAACCCAGTGTCCATCAACAAACAAATGGATAGAGAAGCTTTGGTATATTCACATAATGGAATACTAAGCTGCACTGAGGAACAAGGCACTCATAAAATATTACACAAAATGGATGATCCTGGAGGACACTATGCAGAGTGAAATATTTCTGTCACAAAAAGACAAATATGCACAATGCCACTGTTATAAATCAGGACTGGCATGAGCGCTGGGGGAAACTAAGACAAGAGGGAATAAATAATATATACTTTCAGTGAAATAGATGAGAGAAAGAACTATTTAAAAGGAATATATGATTAGATATTTGCATGACAACAGTCCAGAAAAACAAAAACAAAAACAAAACCCAACTGAATAGCAAAGTGGATTGAGGGCAGAGGAGGGAGAGAGGAAATTTTTTTTCCCAAAGATAAAAGCAAACTGGGCGTTCGGGGTAGGGAGGAAAATGTGCAACAATGAATGAATGAAAATCCAAGTTATCTGTAAACTTTTAAGATCTCAATTTTTTTAAAAGTCTAAAAGAAAAAAAAAAGAAAGTAATGAGTGAGCTCTGTTCAGGTAAGAAGCTGTACTGAAATCTCAAAAATAAGAAGTTTGAATCCATCATCTGGTCCACAGGAGAAGGATGAGTAATCTGTGGGATTTACTGTCTCTCAAAACTCACTGGTAGGCTAGTTATGGGTCAGTTCTGACTGCTAGCAGACAACAATAACTAAAAATAAAATGAAGAGGAATAGCTGTTAACAACCATTAATAACTGGAACATATAATATTTCAAGTATGCATTTAGGAAAATTGAACTGTCAAAAATTAAACTGAACCCATAAAGATAATCATTATAGGGATTATAAAAATTAGATGAACTTGCTTGGCCACTTTGAATTAGATAATCATCTGATATACTATGCGAGGAATTGAAAAATAAGGAAGAATGATATTGCATTCATAGTAAAAAAGATCATTTTAAAATCCATTCTAAGCGAATGATAGAGTACTATCCATACATATAAACAGAACTGTCGATACGATACAACTACACCAAAAACTAAAGCGAAGGAAGAGAAAAATCAAGAATTTCTATGAAATAGATTGAATATGCAATAAAAAGTCATTAATAATTATTGGTTGGACTTGGTGACAAGAATGAGGCTTGGTGAACTAGGTGAGAAAAATAGAGAAGATTTTCAAGGATTGAAACATTGACTGCAAAAATGTGCTCAAACATAGCAGAGTTTGTGTGCATAGCATAAGACTTACCAATATTGTGTTCTGCTGTACATAAGGATCTTATCAGTCAAAACTGACTTGATGACATCTAACAATGACAATGTGGGGTTTTTATTTTGTTTGGATTCTTTTATATATTACATAAATTTGTCACACGGTCAACTGCTTTTCCATAGTAAATAAAAGTAAATAATCGTATTCTTTACTTTCAGCCATTATCAGTCCTGGCAGAGACATTACCAATGATTTCTCTTCTTCTGCAGACTCTTCTGAATTTCTGAAAATTTTCTGTCAATGTTACTTACTATTCCAGCCATTCTTCTATAATCTTCAGCATATTATTTTGATGATATTGTTTGATAATTTCCATAGTCTGTTGGATCACCAACTTTTGGGAATGGGAACAAGTATGGATCTCTTCCAGCCACTTGGTCAGGTAACTGTCTTCCAAATTTTTTGGCACAGACTTAGTGAGCACATCCAGGGTTACATCTGTTTGTTGAAATATCTCAATTGATATTCTGTTCATTCCTGGGGGCTTATTGTTGCCAACTCCTTCAGTGCAACTTGAACTTTTTCATCATTACCATTGGTTCTTAATCATATGCTACTTTCAGAAATTGTTCTGTGTTGACCAGTTCTTTTTGGTACAGTGATTCTGTGTGCTTTTTCCATGCTCTTTTGATGTGTTATGCATAATTCAAGGTTTTGTCCAAAGAATTATTCAGTATTACCATTTGAGGCTTGAATGTGGTCTTAAGTTCTTTCACATTCATTTTAGTATTGACAAAAAGTGTTCTTTTGTTTTTATTGACTACCTGTAGCTTCTTGCACATTTCTGTATAATATTTAGCTTTTTCTTCTCAAATTGCCCTCTGAAGTCTTCTATTTAACCTTTTACATCAGCCTTTCTTCCCTTTGTTTTGGCAGCTCCCCCAACCACTTTACATATAGTACAAGTTTCAGAGTCTCTTCTGACATTTAATTTGGTCTTTTCTTTCTTCTTTGTCTTTGTAATGCTGGGTCTTGACTGAAAGCAGAAAATGTCCAAACAATATTTGTATTTTATTGACAACGTAAAGGCATTCACTGTTCCATTATGGTAGATGAAGAAAAACCTTGAAGCTATCAATGATTTAATTTTATTTGGATCTATAATCAGCATGGTAGCAGTAGTCAAGATATTAAAAAAGTTTTCACATTAGCAGCACATATACTAAATTTGAACCAATACAGAGAAGATTAGCATGGCCCCTGTGCAAGGATGACATACAGACTTTTGAAGCGTTCCATATTTTTCAGAGAAGACATTCAGATGGCAAACAGACACATGAAGAAATGCTCTAAATATCTGGCAATAGGAGAGATGCAAATCAAAAGAGGTATGTGGATGTGCAGAGTAAAGGGGGGGTTAATCATTGGGTTGTACAATTTGATGGGGGAGGTAAGGCAAATTGAAAGAATTTGTTCAAATTTGTATTTGAATTTTGTAAGTAAACTAGTAGGGGAAAAAACCCAAGATGAGATACTATCTCACCCCAGTAGCAGTGGCAAAATGTAATAGACGGCAAGCAATAAATGTTGAAGAGGATGTGGAGAGATCAGAACTATCATACACTGGTGATGGGATTGTAAAAAGGTGCAATCACTCTGGAAGGCAGTTTAACATTTCCTCAAAAAGCTGAACATAGAAACTCCGTATGACCCAGATGTTCCATCACTAGGAATATATCCCAATGAAATTAGAACTGAGGCACAAATGGAGATTTGTACACCAATAGCAGCATTATTCATCATTGCAAGAATATGGTAACGGCCAAATGTCCAACCACAACTAAATGGATTGAAAAATTGTGGTATGTTCATATGATAGAATACTTCACAGCATTCAGGAGAAATTATTTAAAAAATACTACATAATTTGGGAGAGATTGGAGAGTATTATGCTGAGTGGACTAATTCAGTCTCATAAGCAAAAATACTGCATAAGACTAGAAGGCAATCAACAACAACAACAACAACAAGACCATTATTGTAAAAATAGAAGGATAACTAGTAAAATGTGTTTGGGAGTCTAAGTTGAGAAGGTGTAGAAGCAGAGGGGTGAGGATGGATAGAGAGGAAATCACAGGGTAACACGATTTAGTGTGTGGAAGAAAGGGGTAAAGGAAATGGAAAAGATCTGAAGGGGACTTGAACAGATGGGACATACTGGGCATAGTGCAATGGAGATTAATTTTATAAAGCACAATGTATGAGAATGATTGTGTGAAATAGAATGTTAATGAAAGAAACTGTTAAACACCCCCCAAAAAACACAACATGTACATTAATGAAACACAATGTATATGAATAATTATATGCATATCAATAAAAAGATGAAAATTTTAAAAAAGAAATAAAAAGATGTTATAAATTGGGAAAATCTGCTGTTAAGGGCCTATTAAAAGTGCTAAGAAGCAAATATGTACATTTTAAAAACAAATACTCCTGATCCAAGTCATGGAATTCTCAATTCCTTTGTATTTATCTGAAAGTTAGGCAATGAAAAAGAAAGAACCAAGTAGAATCAATGTCTTCAAATTGTGTTGATGGAGAGTATTGAATATCCCGTAGACTAACAAAGGAATAAAGCAATCTGTCTTGGAGGAAATTCAACCAGGTTGCTCCTTCCAGAAGAGGGTAATAAAACTTTATCACACATACTTTTGGCATGTTGTCTGGAAGTCTCAGTCCTTGGCAAAAACATCATGCTGTGAATGGTGGAGAGTCAGGAAGACAGCAAGAGTGGAAAACAGGAAGATCCTCCAGGAGATAGATTGACTCTAACAGAAACAATGTGACTCAGTGACTGCAATAATGGTCTTGAGCATGGTGGACTTAGTCGGGATAGTGCAGGATAGGACGATTTTCAAATCTATTGCTCATAGGATTGCTAAGAGTATGGTCAACTTGACAGCACCTAACACAACAATGTGGCTGATTAATTTATAATTTTAGCATCTTTCTGTTACTTTAAGTCCATGAATAAGCTGTCATTCTTCCAAACAGAAGCCCCAGGTGATGTTACTGATTAAAAAAGATCTTTCGTAAACAAGATTCCATGCAACATGACAAAAATTCAGAAGTTCTTGGAAAGAAACCACCAATCCTAATGTCTTCATAACAAAATAAGTCACCTCATATGACAATGTAGGTTAAATGAAGCATAACTTGTCTAACTGCTGTGCAGCTTTCAAAAGCATAGTCACTGCTATTGAATTGGAACCAACTCATAGTTGACCCTTCGTTGAGTTTTTGAAACTGTAAAAAGCACAAGATAAGAGTGCCCATCTTCTTCTCATGGAACTGCTGATGAATTTGAACTTCCAAAGAGGCCTGGCCTTGGAGCTAGCAGTGCAATTCACTATGGACTAGGCCACCAGAGTTCCCTTTCAACAAAGTAAACAGTAATCACATATTTCAAAGATAAACAAGAACATTACTGGTAATGATACATTTTTTTAAAAATTGATATTTTAAGGAAAGTTTATGAAGATAACTATACATTCATTATTGCAAATTTTCCTCCCTGCATGCCTCCAGACCACTTTATTATGCAGCTCTTATTCTGGACTCTTGCCATGCCAATAATACCTAATCATATACTCCTTTCATACAATTCTCTCTCACATACTTTTTAAAAAGAATGAGTTTGTCTTTTGTAATTATAACTTAAAAGGCAGCATAGAAAGGTAACAATGTACTGATTGTTGTTGTTATTAATGTGCCATCGAGTTGCTTGTGCTCATAGCGACCCTATGTACAAAAGCCCTTAACGCTGTTCTATCCTGTGCCAACCTTGCCGTCTCCTACACACTCATTCCCACCATCCTAATCACAGAATCAATCCATCTCATTGAGGGTCTTCCTCTCCTGCGCCCAAACATGATGTCCCTCTCCAAGGACCAGTCCCTCCTTGCAACATGCCCAAAGTATGTCAGATGAAGCTTCAGAATCATTGAATCCAAGGGGAACTCTGGCTTCACCCTCTCCAGGACAAACCTGTTTGTTCTCCTAGCAGTCCATGGTATATTCAACACTCTTCTCCAGCACCACAGCTCAAAGGCATCAATTCCCTTTCTATCATCCCTAGTCACTGTTCAATGCTCTGATTCATAGCAAATACGATTATGTATGCATAGCAAGACTATAGCCTGAATCAGGATCACCTTAGTCTCCAGCCTGATGTCCTTGCTCTTCAGTACTCTTGAGAGGTCTCTCACAGCTGGCTTTCCCAATGCAATTCATCTCTTGGTTTCCTGGTTGCTGGTACCAAGAGTGTTGACTGTGAAGCCAAGTAAACTGAAACTGTTAACTATCTCAGTCTCTTCACCATCCATCCTGATGCTGCCAATTGGCCCAGTGGTGAGAATCTTTGTTTTCTTGATGTTGAGGTTCACTCCATATTGAAGGCTGCAGTCCCTGACCTTCTGCAGGAAGTGCTTCAGGTCCTCCTCAGTTTCAGCAAGCAGGGTTGTGCCATCCACATAACACAGGTTGTTGATTACTCTTCCACCAATCCTGATGCCACATTCCTCTTCGTACAGCCCAGCATCTCGGATGATCTGTTCTGCATACAGGTTGAAAAGGTATGGAGACAAAATACATCCCTGAAGGACTTCCTTCCCAATTTTGAACCATGTAGTGTCTCCTTGCTTTGTTCTGACGACTGCCTCTTGGTCCAAGTGTAGGTTTCACATTAGCACGATCAAATGCTCTGGGATTCCCATTCTTCTCAGAGTCAGACACAGCTTGTTTTGATCCACACAGTCAAATGCCTTTGCATAGTCATTGAAGAACAGATAGACATTCTTCTGGTAGTCTCTGTTTTCTGCCAAGATCCATCTAACATTAGCTATAATATCCGTAGTACCACAACCTCTTCTAAATCTAGTCTGCACATCTGATAGTTCTCTGTTGACATATTGTTCCAAACGTTTTTGGATAATTTTCAGCAGAATCTTGCTTGCATGTGATATGAATGATATTGTTCGATAATTTCCGCACTCTGTTGGGTCACCTTTCTTTGGAATGGGAACAAATATCAATCTTTTCCAGCCAGTTGGCCACCTGGCTGTACTCCAGATTTCAACATAGCACATCCAGGGCAGGGTCTGTCTGTTGAAATAAATCAATTGGTATTTATAAATCAATTGGTCAACTCCCGGAGCCTTGTTTTCTTCCCAATTCCTTCAGAGCAACTTGAACTTCCTCCTTCACATCACCATAGGCTCTTGCTCATATGTTATTTCATGAAAGTTTTCTGTATCAGCCAATCCTTCTGATACAGTGACTGTGTACTCCTTCCATCTTCTTTTGATACTTCCTGGATCATTTAACATTCTACCCAAAGTATCCTTAAGTATTGCCACCCGTGGCTTGAATTTGTTTTTCAACTCCTTCAGCTTAAGAAACTGAGAGAGTTCGGCCCTTTTGATTTTCTGACTTCAGCTCTCTTCACATTTTATTATATTATCTTGCTTTGTCGTCCCGAGCTGACTTTTGAAATTTTCTGTTCAGCTTTGATTTCTTGGTACTTCCTTAAAAAGTAGAAACATGCACAGGCTTGTGTCATCAAACGTTCCAGATGCCAATATGTAATCCTTTAGAGATTTTTACAAGAAATTTCTAGGCCATCTTCTACCTTAATTGGCCACAGGGAACTGGCATCCTATTTAAG
The DNA here is from genome assembly GCF_000299155.1 of Elephantulus edwardii. NCBI lineage: Eukaryota > Metazoa > Chordata > Mammalia > Macroscelidea > Macroscelididae > Elephantulus > Elephantulus edwardii. Next base: position 3,828,888 of record NW_006399922.1, on the reverse strand, counting down.
GAGCATGCTGCCTCAGGGTGTTTGATGTTGCTGCTGGATGGTTATGCAGATGACTTAAGGAGAAAGAATGCACACTTCTTTGGGAGCAAGAGGCATCTGGGGAGCATTTGGGTAGTAGCCTCACCATGTAAATGATGTTGGTTGGGTGCATAGCTCTAAGGACTCTTTGCCAGGAGGCAGTATGGGCATACCCTTTCATGTTGCCAGATCTATTCATTTTAGTGTGTCTATAAAAAGGATTTCAATTGGCTTGCTCCCTGGTGTCTATTCAGTAGACAAAACTTGATATGATCTGCCTTTTTAAAGCTTTGAAACTTTTTTACTAAGATGTTTTTGCTGCAAGACTTGGACTGCAGGGGAAAAGAGTGAGCAAGGAGATGAGTGAATGAAAAAGCTCAGGTAGGAGAACACAGCACCTAGAGGCCTGTTCAAAAGAGGATGCAGTGATTGTCCTCTAGAACTACATTTCCCAGAAGCGCATGCTCCGCATGAAGGGGCGGAACGGGACCGCCCTCAAAACCGCTCACTGTAAAAAAAAACAAACCAAACTAACAACAAAAACCGCTCACTGTGTGTATAGGATGGTTCTACTTGGTAGGAGGGTAGCCTCAGGCTGCATGCTGGGGGTCGTAGACCCGCATGAGCGTGGTCAGAGCTCCTCTGTGATTGGCTGGATCGGCTCCTCGCCCTTGGTACTATGAAGTAGGTGGGCGGAGTCCCGCTAGATGGTTCTTGTCCAGTGCGCGTGTGCGGCGCCCGGGCCCTGGGCCTTTGTGGGTGGCCGTGGTGTGGGCACCGCCTTCTTGGTCCGCCCCACTGGGCCGGAACGCCCCTCTTTCCTGGAGCACGGCGGGACTGGGGGTGGTGGCTCGAGCCGGTCAGGCACTCAGGCGTGACTCGCCCTTCTATCCGTCTCCTGCACGCTGGCCGGGCTTGAGCTTCAGGCAAAGAAAGGCATGTTTTCCCGAAGGAGCCACGGGGATGTCCGGAAGTCCACCCAGAAGGTGCTGGACCCGAAAAAGGATGTGCTGACTCGCCTCAAGCACCTGCGGGCGCTGCTGGGTGAGCGCCGGCCTGCGGGTCGGGTCGGGTGGCGGGCTTGCACCTGCCGAGAGGGGGTTGCCGCTTGGGCTGTGAGGGCCTTGGCGAATCCGGAGGGCACCCCTGTCCTGGGCCGCCGCCTGCAGTGTGAACTCCGGACGGTATCCAGTGACCTCGCCGGGAGCCCTGAGCTGCCGCCTGCTGTGTCAACTCCCTCGAGAATCCAGTGACCTGGGTGCGGGGCACCATTTCCCGCCCCGCTGCCGACTGCCCCCAGCGCCCTCCAGGTGGTCCCAGTAGGGACGGAGCAGAGTTCCTGCAACTGCTCCCACTTTGGTGTATGTTTTTAGTCTGCAACTGCGACTGAACTACCAGGAAATTTTTACTGTCATCTTCTTTCTTCTTAAGTTTTACTTTCTTTTTGGTTCAGTTGCTGCTATTTCTTTGTGTCTTTGGTGTGAAAGGAAGCCTGTATCCGAAGGAGGGAGGCTTTGCTGCTCTGGGGACGAGCCTGTCTGGTTTTCCCGGGTTGGTGGTGGGGTGCTGGGGCCCAGGTGGGCCTGAAGCTGACCTGCAGAGGAAGTCTACTCTATGGGTTGAAATGCGCCTAGGGTATCCTGTCGCCTGCTGCACCTGTGCAAGCAGCCTGCTGGAGCTGGCTCACAGAAGCTTTGTTGTGTTTTATATTTTCTTTCTTCTTAGTCATAATTTCGTTTAGGCTCAAAACTCCTTTGGTGTAGACATACTTCTGTTTTGTATTTGGGAGATGAAACAAGGCTTCTGATGTTGCCCCTAGACGTCTTTTTGTAAATTCTTAAAATGTGCAAGGATCGCCAGCCGAAGTAGGTCACACAGTCACTATGTGAGAGAATATAGCATAAAGTAATTAATTTTACATGTGAGAATTTAAAATAAAGATCTCATTCATGAGATTAAAAGTTACATATTTACACTCTGAAATGCTGCCAAGAAAATAACCCTCAGAGATCTCATTTTGCTAAGTAAAGTTTTCACGGTTGTGAAAGTTCATTCCTTGAAATGACAGTTTGGTTCTGTTTGGAAAGAAATGCAAATTGGTTACAATAGAGGGGTTCATTTTCAAGATGTTTAAAAGTCAAATGGAGTGTTCTTGATAAGCTGGACTTTCTACCTCCTGAGTAAAATACCCTATACAAGCAGGTGTATTGTGTGAGCTTCTTAGAAGGGACTGATTAAGCACCTACTTGAGGGACTGTTTTGATAAAGGAGACTTGAACATTGTTTTAGATACTTAAATTTATTTTTTTTTGTTACTTTCATCCAGGTCTAGGATTAAATTTGCTACATTTTGTAAAGGCAGAATCAGTTTAAACATAGATAAATTTGGTTTTTTAGATACACACTACATTGTTAGGGTTCTGAGAAAGTAGTAGTTTCCAAGGCTATGTAGTTCGTTTTATCCTAAGGTCTTATTTTGATGTAACGTGTTGAGGAGCTTTGATATTTCCTTAGGTGTGTGCAGGTTTTGGTTAGTGCGTTTGTGTAATAACCCAATTTCCTTTGTTTATTACTGTGATCTTTCTGTGAGCAGATGTTTATGTAAATGGTACCCAAGGATTTCTAACCATGATATTTAATGTAAACTTTAAATTGTCATTTAATGTAAATCAACTATACTGTAAAAACTTAGAAAAATGATACATTAGTGTACTAACACTTATCACAAGCACATATGTATGTGATTGTTTTAGATTACTTAGAAAATCCTTAAACTAAAGGATGGAGAATTAAGCCAAGATCAGGGAAAAGATTTGACAGACTTGAATATGAAATACTCTTATGTTTTCACTATTGTGTTTTATTATCCATATTTCTATAACTGTAAAAGATCTTTCAGTTACGGTAAAAATGTTCTTTATTTCCACCATCACCCCTGAAGTGGTTAGTTTTGTTGTTGTTAGATGCCATATTTTGACTCATAGTGAACCTCTGAACAACAGATCAGAGCTTTGCCCTGCCTTGTGCCATCCTCATGATCTCTGATCAAGTTTATTGTAACAGCCATTGCCAAGTCATCTTTGCTCAGGGTTTTCCTCTTTTCTCCGACTCTCTACTTTCTTAATGTCTTTTTTTCCAAGAACTAGCCTCTCTGAAAATATGCCCAAAGTATGTGAGGCTTGAGGGCCGCAGCGACCGCATAAACAAGGACAGGCGTTTTTCACAGGTACCCAGGATTTCTGGCGGGAGCAAGCCCTTGGAAGCTCTGACAAGCCTGGTCTTGGGCGGAAGTGAGGCTTGAGGGCCTCAGCGACCGCAGATAAGCAAGGACAGGCGTTTTTCACAGGTACCCAGGATTTCCGGTGGGCCTGAGGGCCGCACAGAAGTTCTACAGGACACGTCACCTTCCCTTGGAGACAGCA
>NW_006399922.1:3820933-3822354 GCF_000299155.1 Elephantulus edwardii | reverse complement strand
GTTGGCGCAGGATAGAGCAGGGTTTAGAGCTGTTGTGCATAGGGTCGCTATGAGTCGGAAACGACTCGATGGCACATAACAACAATAACATGTGAAACCAGATTTACTGCTAGGAGGAAGAACAAGTTCGTCTTGGAGATGGTGAAGCCAGACTGCCTCTTGGAGGCAAGGACTCTGAAGCTTCATCTGACATATTTTGGACATGTTGCACAGCAGGATCAGTCCTTGGAGAGGGACATCATGCTTGGGAGGGTGGAGGGACTGCGCAGGAAAGGAAGACTCAATGAGATGTATTGATTCAATCACCGGGGTAATGGGGATAGGTGTGTCGGAGACAGTAAGATTGGCAAGGGATAAAGTAGGGTTTAGGGCTGTGGTATGTAGGGTTGCAATGAGTCGCAGGTGACTCAACTGCATGCAACAATAACAACCAACCACCTCTAAGAAGCCCTTGGTTGCACTTCCCCAAGGTAGATTTCTTCTTTAGGGAGTCCATGGGATATTTAGTACTCTTTGTTATCCGGCCTTTGGAACACTGTTTCTTTGCTCTCTAAAACCTAGTATATGCCTTGCAAAGGTTATGGTGTCATTCAGAGTTGTGTGGCCTAGTGAGTAAGAGTTGTGCTGCCAGCCCAAATGCAAGCATTTTGAAACCATTGCTCTGTGCCTCCCGTGCTTTATAGTCTCTCTGAAAATTGCCTTGGAGGGTCATCTATGATTGGTTCTGACTTGACAGCAAGTTGGAATAGGCATTTTAACAGGCTCCTGCCTTTAATAGGCTGTTTCTATTAGGTGCCATTGAGTCGACTCTATGAACAGCCCACCTGAATTGGCCCTATCCTGTGTCATCCTCATCATCTCTGATAACACTAGAACCAGAGTATTCCTTGCAAGAATGGGGAAGCTTCGTCTTTCACACTTTGGACATATAGCTAGACAGGGCTGTGCCTTGGAAAGGGACATCATGCCTTGGAAAGATGGAGGATCAGTGAAGGAGAGGAAGATGCTCAATGAGATGTATTTTGATGAGGGTATTGCAGTCCACGGGAGTTGCCTAGTTGACCCAAAAGTGGTGCCTCTCTGGCAGTATGAATCCACCAGCTGCTCAGTGGGAGAACGATGAGTTATCGTCTCTTCTCCAGTTTACAGCCTCCCAAACGCCATAAAAAGGTAAGCTATGAGTTGATTATTGTGTGTTGTACATAGGGTTTTCAGAGGCCTGCCGTTCATTTCAGAAGTGGATGGCCAATCCTTCTTCCTAGTCTGTCTTAATCTGAATGTTTAGATTTAGAGGAGTATCTGACAGACAGCAATTTGTGGAGTAGTGAAAGATAAATCCTTCATTTTAGAGTTGACCATTAGTTACAGTGTAGTCCCTGCCCTTAGCCCAGTGCCTTGACCCACTTATTTCCCAGCTCCAC
>NW_006399922.1:3815122-3819043 GCF_000299155.1 Elephantulus edwardii | reverse complement strand
ACATGTTGTAAGGAGAGACAGGTCTTTAGAGAGGGACATCATGCTGGGTAGAGTAGAGGGACAGCGCAGGAGGGGAAGACCCTCTATGAGGTGGATTGAATCAGTGCCTGGGGTAATCGGATGGGTGTGTCAGGGGCAATGAGATTGGCACAGGATAGAGCACGGTTTAGGGCTGTTGTACATAGGGTTGCTATGAGTCGCAAACGACTCGACGACACATAACAACGAGTTGATTATGACTTTCTGCAATGATTTCTTTTTATTAAGTAAGATTTTAATTTTATATTGGTTTGCTTACAACGTTCATATACATTGTTTTTTTTATACTGGATCTTTACCATTTCCTTCCCCTTTCCCTCTACCCATCAAATAATGCAACCCTATGATTATCCCCCGCCCATCCTTACTCCTCTGCTCATACCCCCTCCCCCCCTTGAATCCTAATATACATTTTACAAGTTTATCTTTCTATTTCTACAATAATGATCTTATACAGTATTTGTCCTTATAGGATAGAGTTCCCTTGGCATAATGCTCTCCAGTCCCTTCCAAGTTGTGTTGTTGTTAAGTGCTGTCTAGTCGTAGATGACTCTTAGCGACCCTGATCACTGTTCATAGAGTTTCCAGAGGCTAGGCATTTTGGAAGTGGTTACCACTCCTGCTTCCAAGCTTGTTTTGATCAGGAAGCTCCAGCAAATACTGTCCACCATGGGTAACCCTTATCTCATTTGGCACATTAGTGTCACAATGTTTAGCATCACAGCAACCATGAGTTACCTCTGTACAGCAATGCACAGACCAGTGTTATATCACCTAGAAGAATGTTTGACAAAAACAATTTAAACCAGGCCTGAGGGCCGCAGATTAAAATCACCCACCTTGGGCTTGCTAACATAACTTTCTGTCCACTAGGCCAACGTAGTTCTTTCTATGTTGTAGTGATTTTAAAAATCATCCCACAATGAATTTTTCAAATAATAATTTAATTCTACCCTTTAATTTAAAAAAAGATGTTTAATAAGACAGCTGATGGAGAAATGCAGTAGAGTATTCTTGATATCTTGATAATGACTCCAGTTAAAATTTGTTTAGATATGTTAGCCTAGCTACATATAGTAGATTCGCTGCTCTTGTTTTACAGAAGGGAGGTTTTCTGGTGTCAAAGTGAGTTAAATATTAAGCTACTGAGTGAAGAAATGGTTTGAACCCATCAGCCAGTCTGATTTACATCTTCAGGACCTTATAGGACAGTTCTACCCTGTACTATAGGGTGACTGAACCAGGATCAACTAATAGGCCGTGGATTTTGGTATTCAGAGGCAAGAGTCAAATCACTGACCATGAGTTTATTCCAATACATAGTGGCCCATAGGATAGAGTGGAACTGCCCCATAAGGGTCCCAAGGCTTTGTATCAGTATAGAAGCAGACCTTTCTTCCACTGAGAGGCTAGTGGATTCAAACCACCCACCTTCTGGTTGTCTGCTGAGTGACCTGGATTCATTTCTGAGCCAATGTGCAGCCAGTAGATGCTTTGTGCCATTATGCGGAACAAGTTTCCGTGGTACTTCTAAGATAGGAGGCAATGCTCGGGAACCTCCTTCTGAAAGTGAGTCAGTGAAAACCCTGCTGCTCACCACAGTCTGTCCTACCCTACAACTGCTCGTAGTGATGGTATAGTGGTGGATCCTGTTTGCTTCATTGTGCAGAGACTCACCCAAGAGCAGTTAATAGTAACATGACACAGCGGGGAAACTGAGGCACAGTTTAAAGAAAGAGCAAAGACTGGTTAGGCTATTGACTTCTAGTTCTTTCCTTGAAATCGCATTGGGGGAGTAAAAGTAAGGAAAACAAAAACAAAACCCCCCATTGTGTATTACCAAATTGCTCCTGTCACATAATCTTATAATCCTATAGATTGCCTATCTATGTCAAGAGTTAAATGCTTACTATGAGTCCCAGGTTAGGAGTATAGTAATGATATTGATAAAGCAAGAAAATTAGATATGTTGTTGTTATTAGGTGCTGTTGATTTGAATATGACTCACAGTGACCCTATGAACAACAGATCTGAACCCTGTCTTAGCCTGTGCCATCCTCAGCATCTGACACAGAGATTGAGCTCATTGCTGCAGTCACTGTGTCAATCCACCTGGTTGAAGGTCTTCTTCTCTTTTGCTGTCTCTCCTCTTTCCCAAGCATGATGCCTCTCTCCATTGAATAGCCTTTCCTAAGCAACATGCCCAAAGTATGTGAGGTGAGGTTTAATCATCTTTGCCTCCAAGGAACACTCTGGCTGCACCTTCTCCATGATATATCCATTTGTTCTTCTGGCAGGCCATAGGATATTCACTGCTCTTCTCCAGCAACAGTTTAAAGGCATCAGTTCTTCTGTCATCCTTTGAAAAAGAGCAAGGGCCACATGGGGATGGCCATGTCTGACCTATGCTGACTTCACGAAGGGAACTGTTCCTGTCAACAGCATCAGTAACACAAAACCAGTTCTCATGAGGTCAAACATGTTTCCTTTGTATAGTCAATGAAACACAGATTGACATTCCTTTGATACTCTCTCTTTCAGCTAAGATCCATCTAATATTGGCTATAATGTCCCTAAAGCCATGACCTCTTCTAAACTCAGCCTGCATACCTGGCAATTCTCTGTTGATGTGCTGTTATAGGCATTTTTGGAGCATTTTTAGCAGGATCTTGTGTGCATGTGATATTAATTATGTTGTTTGATAATTTCCAAACTCTGTTGGGTTATCTTTTTTTTTTAATCTGTTTGCTGTTATGTGCCGTCGAGTTGCTTGCAACTCATAGCGACCCTATGTACAACAGCCCTGAACTCTGCTCTGTCCTGTGCCAGTTGCACTGTCTCTGACACACCCATCCCGATTACCCCAGTCACTGAATCAATCCACGTCATAGAAGGCCTTCCCCTCCTGCGCTGTCCCTCCACCCTCCCAAGCATGATGTCCCTCTCTAAGGACCGGTCTCTCCTTGCAACATGTCCAAAGTATGTTAGATGGAGCCTCAGAATCCTTGTCTCCAAGGAGCCGCCTGGTTTAACCCTTTCCAGGATGAATCTGTTTGTTTTCCTAGCAGTCCATGGTACAGTCAATACTCTTCTCCAGCACCACAGCTCAAAGGCATCAATTCTCCTTCTATCCTCCCTAGTCACTGTCCAACTCTGATGCATAACTAGTTATAGCAAAGACCATGGCCTGTATCAGATGCACCTTAGTCTCCAGAGAGACACCATTGCTCTTCAGAACTTTGGAAAGGTCTCTAAAAATAGACTTTCCCATGGCAATACACCTTTTAATTTCCTGACTCAACGGCACCAAACAACAATAACAATGACAAGATAAAGGGAGAGCTACGTTGGCCTAGTAGAAAGAAAGTTATGCTACCAAGCCGAAGGTGGGTGATTTTCATCTGTGGCCCTTGGCCAGGTTCAGATTGTTATCCTGTCAAACATTCCTTTAGGTGGTATAACACTGGTCTGTGTGCTGCTGTACAGAGGTAACTCGTGGTTGCTGTGATGCTGAAGACTGTGACAGGGATGTGCCAGTCATGGTAATGGGTACCCATGATGGACATTGTTGGCTGGAGCTTCCCCACTAAAACAAGCCTGGAAGCAGGAGTGGCATCCACTTCAGAAATGGCTTGCCTCCAGAAACTATGTGCGAACAGTGCTCAGGCCATTCATTCATAGGGTTGCTATGAGTCGTCTACGACTTGATGGCACCAAACAACAACAACACTGGTGGTGAGTGTTGACTATGGAGCCACGCAAACTAAAGCTGTGAACAATCTCAGTCTCTTCACCATCCATCCTGATGCTGCCAGTTGGTCCAGTGATGAGAATCTTTGTCTTCTTGACATTGAGCCTCAATCCATATTGGAGGCTGCAGTC
>NW_006399922.1:3804604-3810043 GCF_000299155.1 Elephantulus edwardii | reverse complement strand
CATTAGTGTTCAAGGCCTCAAACCTGTTCCTGAGATGGTTCTGAAATTCAGGTGGGATAGACTCAAAGTCATATTTTGGTTCCTGTGAATTCGGTTTAATTTTCCTCTGCTTCAGCTTGAACTTGCATATGAGTAGTTGGTGGTCTGTTCCACAATCAGTTCCTGGCCTAGTTTTCACAGCTGATATTGAGCTTCTCCGGTGGTTCCTTCCACAGATGTAATTGATCTGATTCCTATACATACCATCACATGAAATCCATGTGTATAAACTGATTTATATCTCTTAAAAAACGTATTTGAAAAAAACAAAAACAAAAACGAAAAATGAAAACAAAGCTTATTTGCAATGAATAAGTCATTGATTGTGCAAAATTCAATGATTTTCTCTCCAGCTCCATTTCTGTCACTGAGTCCGTGTTTTCCAACTACTGAATCTTCTTCTCTGTTCCCAACTTTTGCATTCCAGTCACCCATTATTATCAATGCATCTTGATTATATGTTCGATCAAGCTCTGATTGTAAAATTTGGTAGAAACCTACATGGTTTAAAATTAAGAAAGGAGTGTGTCACGGTTGTAGTCTTTCTCAGCTATTCAACCTTTATGCTGAGCTCATTATTAAAGAATTTGGAATCTATGGTGAAGAATGTGGCATCAGGATTGGAGGAAGAATCATCAATATACTTATATATGTATATATATATTGATATACAGTGTAATGTTTGTTGCATAGTAAGATAGCATATGACACTCGTTTTTTACTTGATTAAGTCCTAAATGTTGTTGATTGTCTTCGAGTTGAGCACGACTCCTAGCAACCCTGTGAACAAAAGGCCTAAAGCCCTTCTACAACTATCAACATTTATCAAAGTTCAAAGAATTTCCAGAGGCATGTTGTTTAGGAAGTGGATGCCACTCCTGCTTCCAAACCTACCTGCGATGTATAACGACCCTACGTACAGCAACTCTGAACTTTTCCCTGAGCTGGTCTCATTAATTCTGACACACCAACCCCCATTGCCCCAGTTACTGTATCAATCCATCCCATCTGTGGTCTTCCTTCCTGTTCTGGGCTGTTTGTCCACCTTTTTGAGCATGATGTCCTTCTTCAAGGACCATTTTCTCCTGGCCATGTGCCCAAAGTAAGTGAGACGAAGATTCAAAATCCTAGCCTCTAAGGGGAAACTTGGTTTCACCTTCTCCAAGACGGACTGATTTGTTTTCCATGGTATGTTCAAGACTCTTCTCCAGCACCACAACTCGAAGGCATCGATTCTTCTTGTCATATTAGTTATTGTCTAGCTCCCTGAAGCATAACAAGTAATTGAAAAGCAAAAGAAGCAAATGGGGGGGGATGGGAGAGGGGTTTGTGAGGGGAGAAGGGTGCAACAATGAATGAATGGAATCCCAAAATCTCTGTAGATGTTCATTGAAATGAAAAATAAACAACCTAAATTTAAAAAAAAATTATTACATAACTTGGACTGAAGAGCATTATGCTGAGTGAACTAACTCAGTCATATAAGGACAAATAATGCATGAGACCATTATTGTGAAAATAGAAGGATACTAGTAAAACATGTATGTAGATGCAAGTAGTGAGGGAGAAGGATGGGAGCAGAGAGGTGAGGATGGATGGGGGGCATCACAAGGCCACACAATTTGATGAGTAGAGGGAGGGATGGGTAAAGGAAATGGGAAAGATCAAGCATAGATCTGAAAAGGCAGGGTAATTGTGGGCATAGTTCAATGGTCATTAATATTACAAAACACAATGAAAGACAATGATTTATGAAACACAATCTGAATGAAGAATAATATAAAAGACAATGTATACAATTTTGTATGCATATCAATAAAAATTAAAAAGAAACCAAAAAAACAAAAACAAACCACAAACAAGTAATTGAGAAGACCATTGCCTGGATTAGGTGCGCCTTTGTATCTAGCCTGACACTTGCTCTTCAGGACTTGGGAGAGGTGCCTGAGAGCAGATTTTTCCCAGTGCAGTTTGTCTTTTGATTTCCTGACTGCTGGTATTAAGAGTGTTGATTGTGGATCTGAGCAAGCTGTAATTGGTAACAACCTCAGTCTCTGATGTTTTGCAGCAAGTGTTTCAGGTTTTCTTCAGTTTCAGCAAGCAAGGTAGTGTCATCTCCATATTGTAGGTTGTTAATGAGTTTTCCTTCAATCTTGATGCTACACTCCTCCTCATAAAGCCCTGCATCCTGAATGATCTGTTCTGCATACAGATTGAAAAGGAATGGAGACAAGATGTATCCAGACACACTCCTTTCCTTATTTTGAATCATGCAGTGTTTCCTTGCTCTGTTCTGAGGACTGCATCTTGGTCCAAGTATAGGTTTCATATAAGCTTGATCAAGTTTTCTGAAATTCCCGTTTCCCTCAAGGTTAGCTACAGTTTATCATGATCCACACAGTCAAGTACCTTTGCATAGTCAGTGAAACACAGATACTCTTCTGGTACACTCTGCTCTCTGGAAAGATCCACCTGACATTGGCAGTAATATCCGTAGTGCCACAGCCTCTTCTAAACCCAACTTGTATTTCCGGTAGTTCTTTGTCAATGTATTGTTCAAGTCTTTTCTGGATAATCTTCAGCAGTATTTTGCTAGTGTGTGATATTAGTAACATTGTTTGATAATTTATACATTCTGTCAGGTCACCTCTTTTTGGAATGGGAAAAATTATGGATCTCTTCCAGTCAGTTGACCAAGTAGTTGTCCTCCAGATTTTTTGGCGCAACTTAGTGAGCACATGCAGGGCAGCATCTGTTTACTGAAAAATGTCAATTGGTATTCCATCAATTTCTGTGACTTTATTTTGCCAAGTTCTTCAGAGCAGCCTGCACTTCCTCCTTCATCATCATTGCCTCTTGATCATATATTGTTTCTTGAAATTCTTCTTTGTCAGCCAATTCTTTTTGGTTCAATGACTCTGTATACTCCTTCCATTTTCTTTTTATGCTTCCTGAATCATCCAATATTCTACCCATAGCGTTCTTGAGCATTGAAATTCATGGCTTGAATGTATTCTTTAGTTCTTTCAGCTTAAGAAATGCTGAGCAAGTTTGGCTCTTTTGATTTTCCAACGCCATCTCCTCAAACATTTCATGATAATATTTTGCCTTGTCTTCCCGAGCAGCCCTTTGAAATCTTCTATTTAGCCCCTTTACTTCTTGATTTCTTCCCTTTGCTTTGGCTTTTTGGTGCTCTAGTACAATATTCAGTGTCTCTTCTGCAATCCACTTAGGCCTTTTCTTCTTCTAAATAGTAGCTATTAAATGAAAATTGGCATTTTGAAAATGGGAGATGAGATTATTACATCAATACGTAACTGTCAAATTACAACAGAATGTAACTGCAAATCACTGAGAGCTTTGTCCAACCAGATTGACAAATAACCTTAACTATCATAGCTAGATATGACTGGGTAGATCATAACAAACTGTGGCTGATTCAGAGAAGAATGGGAATCCCAGAACACTTGTTCATGCTAATGAGAAACCTCCGACTAGCTGAAGGCTGGGCACCTTAGAGGTCAGCCTCAGACCCCTCCCATCTCCCCAAGTAATCGAAAAAGCCTGCGGCCCTCGGGCCAAGAAAAGCCTATCTACACACCAGTTCTACAGGTTGCATCACCTTTACTCGGGAAACATTACGACTAAACTTCAGAGACATTGATCCCAACATAAGGAACTCCCATCAACTGATGTGTTTGGAATCACAGAAGCCATGGAAGCCTCATATATAAGTTATTAGATGGAGGGCTGATAAAAGGGAGATAGATGTGAAGGGAGGGGGTAGAAGTGGATGGGTATCCTGGTGGAAGGTGGAGCAGGGAAATAAGTGGGTAAAGACGTTTGGTGTTTGCTGGTATTTGCCTGGTATGTTTTTCTGTCATCTTCTAGGGGAATTGACAATGTCATGTTTGATTTAATGTCTTCTCATATAATTAAGTCTGAAAAACCACTGGAGTCAGGCAGGATGACAGTGAGATTTTTGAGTTCTGTGTTAGAATGATCATTTGATAGCTTGTTCTTAATTTGATAATTTTGTTCTTTGCTAGCCTAACAAGTGGTAAGATATTTGCATAGTATTATTGCCATTTGGGCAATTATATACAGATAGGACAAAACTGGCAAGCCCAGTTTTTAGGCTTCTTTGGACTTAGCATGTTGTCTTTCAACTTGCTATAATTCTCCCTTTCTCCTTTGTTGTTGTTGCTGCTATGTGCCACAGAGTTTGAACTGACTCATAGGTGATGCTCCAGTGAGTCTTCAGAGGCTGTAAGTAGCATGAGAGATTATCTTTTCACTGTGGAACAGCTGGTGGATTTGAACTGCATGCCTTTGGGTTAGCAGTGCACCTTCTTATCACTAAGCCACCAGCACTTAAAGCTATAAGTTACTTTAAAAAGAATAATTAATAACTGTCATAAACAACTATCATATCTTTGTAATTTAAAATTGAATTTCACAAGCATTTTGTGTATATGTGTGTCTCTGCTGAGTAGGATTTCACATTCAGGATGAATATAGTACAGACCTAGGACTTATAGCATAGTTGTCACTGTCTATTGTCAAGTCTGAATCGACTCTTTGCTGACCCCTCCATCCCTGTGGGTTTTCAGAGTCAGTTAATCACATGGGAGGGGAGGGTGGATTTGAACTGCATTCCTTCAGGATTGCAGCACAGCTTCTTACCACTAGACCACCAAAGCTCCCTTTTAGCATAGTAGGAGACAGATAGACGAGCAATTACATTGAAAACAAGGTTTTTAATGCCACCAGGGAATGGGATGAAATTATAGTGATTGCCTAAAGATACATAGACGACACACCAGAAAGTTCTTTGGCAAAGTTTGCCAGTATTTCTGGGGTAGGTCACAGTCTTATTTGATTAATAATAAAGTGTACCAGCTTAGCAGGTCAGGATGAAGGGACTACAGGGAGGAGTGAATAATGGTGTGAATCACAGTGTAATCGAGTATATGATGCTTTTTATCTTACAGTATAGGATGTTGGGAATCTATGTGAGAGTTTCTGGGGGAAGAGAAATCAAATCTGTTCCTCTGGTACAGCCATATGTTCTAGTGGTCCAATTGGCCTGGAGATTTAAAATATGATGCAAGGAGAGAGAAGGCTATTTTTCTGAATTGCAAGTCATAAAAATGTAGCTAGGGCTGCTGGTGTTTATCTTTCTTATTGTGTGAAGGCCTCCCTAAGATTGGATTGCACCTGCAGGGTGAAACAGAGTGAAGAGAGGGAGAGGGGAAAAAGACAAGTGAACCTTGTGTAAGCTGAGTAGCCAGACCTACCCTTAACTTTTTTAAAAAAAAATTTATTAATGATTTTTTTTTTATAATTTAGGTTGTTTATTTTTCATTTCAATGAACATCTACAGAGATTTTGGGATTC
>NW_006399922.1:3788379-3803920 GCF_000299155.1 Elephantulus edwardii | reverse complement strand
CAGTGGTTGCACCATTTTACACTCCCACCAACAGTGAATAAGGGTTCCAGTCTCTCCACAACCTCGCCAGCATTTGTTGCTTGCTGTTCTGTTTTAATGATTATTTTAAATTCAACATAATATATATTTATATATGTTTACAGCATATTCTTTCCATTAGTCCTAGAAACCAATAAACATCTTGATTTTGCTTTAGCTAGTTTAACTAAAGGGAGCTCTGGTAGCACAGTCTGTAGGAAGTTGTGCTTCTAACTCCGAACCACACCACTCTTACAGTTCCAAGCATTCCTGGAACAGTTTGCTTAGAATGGACAGTCTTCTTTCACATTACTTACAGCCTTGAAGACTGACTGAAGGGGGTTTCCACTTGATGGCAATGAATTAAATTGTTGTTGTTAGGTTCATCAGGTTGACTGCAAGTCAGCAACCCTGTGAACAACAGATCGGGTCCTTGCATTACTTTGTTCTGCCTTTATGTTCTCTGTCATACTCCAGCCCATTGTTGCAGTAATTGTGTCAGCCATGTCATTGAGAGCTATCCTCTCCTTTAATGACCTTTTTGAGCATGATACTTTGTTTTGTTTTCAAGGACTGTCTCTTCCTGATAACATGTCTAAAATATATGAGAAAAAGTTGCACTATCCTTACCTCTAAGGAGCACTTGGTTGCTCTTCCTACAAGACAGGTTTATTTGTTCTTTTGTTAGTCCATTGTATGCACAGCACTCTCTGCCAGGATTACAGTTGGAAGGCTTTGATTCTTCTTTGGTCATCCTTACTCATTATCCAACTTTCAGTTGCAGTAGAAGCGATTTAAAATACCATGGCTTGGATCTGGTGCACCTTATTCTTTAAACTGATAATGTTGTTTGTTACCACTTTAAATAGGTCCTGACCCCAGATTTTCCCAGTGCAATGTATCTTTTGATTTCTTAACTGCTGCTACCATGAGTATTATTATGGAGCCAAGTAAAATGAAATCATTGACAACTTCAGTCTTTTCTCAATCTATCGTGATGTTGCCTATTAATTCAGTAATGAGGATTTTTGTTCCCCCCCATGTTGAGATAGAATCTATATTGAAGATTATAGATTTTGCTCTTACTTAGAAGTTCGTCAAGTCTTCACTTTCTGTAAGCAAGGTTGTGTCACCTGTATAATTTAGGTTCTTGTTGAGTTTTTCACTAATTCTGATGCCACACTCTTCATCCAGTTTGTTTAATTACTTCCTCAGCATACGGATTGAATAGGTGTTTGAAAACTTGTTTGAACCCAGAGAATGTGCTGACAAACAACACTGGAGGCTGTGTGTAGCAACACACTGTTTAATCTTTCTGTAGATAGGCTGATTCTGAAAAGGTTGTCAGCCCCAAGAGAAGGCCTGTCAACAGGAAATGCCACTTGATCCAGCAGCTGCTTGTTACTTAGGCCGGCCTCACTTCTGGCCTTTGCGCTTACATGTCTTCCAGCCAGCTTTCTTCTTGCCTCTGTTATGTGTCGGTGCAAGCTCTGATGTTAGTTGCCTTGCACTTGGGTCTGGGCTTTATAGGAGAGGAAGGGTAATTCATCCCCTCAGACTTGCAGGCTTGAGGGAAAGCTTACAGTGTGGAGAAAGGATGTAATTATACATACCCTTTCTGATTTTAAACCATGCAGTCATTTAAAATGAGTTGCATTACTTTTAGAGTCTTGCAACTGAAAAGTACTAAGGAATATACAAGGAGGAGAAGGAGATGGAGAATACAGAATGGTTCTGTATGTGTATGGCTGTGTAATGTATGTGTAGTTAATCAGTTAACTATTTTTTGAGTGATGGAGAAAGGGAGAAACGTGGTCTTTTTATATTTAGGAGAAGCACTAGTACAAAGAATAAAAAATGAAGAAATCATGTAGAGATGGATTAATAATGGAGAAAGGTATAATCTACAATAGAATCAAGGATATGAGGTGGAAAAGCAGAATTTCTAAAAATTTCAGCTTCAAGGAAGCCAAATAAAGAGTACTAGAGGATGGGGATATGGAGGGAGCTTTAATGATGGCTTCTGTTTTCTCTTTGAAAGTAAAAGGTAAACCTGTTTTCTTGTTATAGTGGTAGAAAATTGACTGGTCTTACTCCTTCTGTTCTGTCTGCCCTTTATGATACATGACATAGTATGTAAAGATTTTTGTTCTTTTAATTTCATTTTTATCTAGAAGAAGTGGTGATTGTACAATATTTTGAATATGCTAAATAGAATTGAAACTTATACATTATTTTTTGAGGCGATGCCACTGTTGTTATTTTTCAGTTTGGAAACAAAAAGGATTAAAGAGCGGTAGGGGAGGAAGACTGCTACAGTTGGGAGAATACCCCCATGACTTAAGGTTGTTGTTAGATGTCATCAAGTTCACACCAACTCATAGTGAACTTATGAACAACAAATAGGAGATTTGCTTTGTTCAGCATCATTGCACAAAGAGGATAGGTGGCATGGGGACAGCCACTTTTGATCTCTTTTAATTCCAAAAGAGGGAATTACCCCTATTAACAACATCCACATCACCATATTAATTCTTTTTTTAAATTTATTATATTTTTTTAAGATAATTTTAATGAGCATTTACAGAGATTTTGGATTTCCATTCATTCATTGCTGCACTTTTCTCCCCGCCCATCCCCCCCATTCGCTCCTCTCTTTCAAAAGTAAAAGAAACACTCGTTCCCTAGTACAAAATCCCCCCGCACCCCTCCCACCACCCCAAGTACATTCTACTATGCAACCTTAATTGTGGACTCCTGTGATAACCATAAGACCCTATCATACATCGCTTTTAAATTATTCACTCCCTCATCTGTTTCAGTGCAGTATACACAATTTATCCAGTTTTTCTCAGTCTTACCCCAACCCTGATATCAGTCTCATTTTACAACAGTGGCACCATGCGATATTTGTCCTTTTGCATCTGATATTTCACTCAGCATAATGTCCTCCAGGCTCACCCATTTTGAATAATATTGCGTGAGTTCCTTGTTTTTCAATGCAGTGTAGTATTCCATTGTGTGAATATACCACAGCTTTTCTATCCGTTTGTTGATTGGCACCTGGGTTGTTTCCAACTCCTTGCTATTGTGAACAGAGCCGCAATAAACATGGGTGTGCATAAATCAGCGTGGATGTCAGTTATGGTCTCTTTGGGATATATTCCCAGTAGTGGAATTGCTGGGGCAAATGGTATCTCTATTTGCAACTTTTTGAGAAAGTGCCATACAGCCTTCCACAGTGGTTGCACCATTTACTCTCCCACCAACAGTGAATAAGGGTTCCAGTTTCTCCACAACCTTGCTAGCATTTGTTGCTTGCTGTTCTGTTAAATTTTGCTATTCTTACTGGGGTGAGGTGATACCTCATAGTAGTTTTGATTTGCATCTCTCATACAGCTAGGGATTTTGAACATTTCTTCATGTGCTTGTTGGCCATCTGAATGTCTTCTTTGGTGAAGTGTCTGTTCGTATCCTGTGCCTATTTTTCTATTGGATTATTTACCTTTATCTTGTTGTGGTGCTCAAGTATTTTATAAATTCTAGATATAAGTCCCATATCTGACATGTCATTACCAAATACTTTTTCCCAGTCTGTGGCTTCCCTTTTTACCCTGTTGGAGAAGTACCAAATTAATTCTTATGAGGTCAAACATACCCAATGTGCCTGCAGCTACTGCTATTTTG
This sequence comes from Elephantulus edwardii, assembly GCF_000299155.1. Taxonomy (NCBI): domain Eukaryota; kingdom Metazoa; phylum Chordata; class Mammalia; order Macroscelidea; family Macroscelididae; genus Elephantulus; species Elephantulus edwardii. The sequence goes on along the minus strand of NW_006399922.1, from coordinate 3,800,215 downwards.
AACAGCATTCCAAGGCTCTCACTGTTCTACTCCTGCGTCTGAAATCCATTGCAGTGGCCACAAAAACCTCACAGAACCATTGTCATGGTTATGGTCTATTAGGGATTTTAACAGGTTACAATTCAAGTTGGCAAAAGGATACAATTCCTTAGTTAAGATTTCTGCTCACTTGTACAGGCAGGACTTTTAACTTTCTGCTTTATGGCTTAGGTTAGTGTTGCAAAGCTCTTTTAGTCCTGTCAATTATAGCATCTCCCCCAATCTTCCAGCAAGCTCGAGCAAAAGGCCCTTGATTCTGGCTCTTTGGGGCAGTAGTTTTATCCATGTTTTGCAGTATTTCACAAGTTCTTGATTATTTTTTAGTGATGCATAATCCCCCATTGTGTGAATGTACTACAGTTTCTTTAGCTACTGGTCCTTGATGATCACTAGGGTTGTTTCGAACTCTTTGGTCTTATAAATAATGCTGCAATAAACATGAATATGAGGCTTTTATTTATGTTGCAGTTCTTGGGACATGTTTGTAGTAGTGGGATTGCTGGATGGAATGGTATTTCTGTTTCCAACTTTCCAATGATGTGTCACGCTCCTTTCGATGGTAGTTGTACCTTTTTACATTCCTACCAGCAGTGTATGGCATTCCAAATTCTCCACACCCTTGCCAGCATTTGTTTAAATTGAACAAATTTGTTTTGATTTGTATCATCTGTGTAATGCTACACCTGAAATGTTTCTTTGGTGACAGTTCCTTTGGATACAATGACTGTATTCCTTACATCTTCTTCTTTTTTTAAAATTTTATTCTGATTTATTTACAAAGTTTGAATACATTGTTTCTCACAAAAGATCCTTCCTATTCCCTTCACCCCATTCACTCATTGAATTGTGCAGCCCTATGATTAACACTCCCCAATCCTCACCCCTCTCTTTCCACCCTCCCCCTAGCCTTGGATCCTCATACTCATTCTACAATAATGGTTTTATACAGTATTTGTCCTTGTGGAACTGAGCTCACTCAGCATAATGCTCTCCAGTCCCTCCCATGTTAGGAAGTAATTTACAAAATCATTGCTCTGGCGTGCTGCATAGTATTCCATTGTATGGATGTGCCACAACTTCTCAGTCCATTTCTTGTGGTTGGACATTTGGGCTTTTTCTGTGTTCTTGTACTTCCATCTTCTTTTAATGCTTTCTACATCATTAAAGATTTCCCTTTTGGTTTTCTAACTCCAGCTCTTGGCACATTTTGATATAATACTTTGCTTTGTCTTAAGCCACCCTTTGAAATCTTCTTTTCATCTCTTATACCTAAACATTTCTTCTGATGGGAAAAAGATTGACACTGTCAACAATTTTACTTTAGTTGAATGCACAATCAGCACCCATGGTAATAGCAGTCAGGAAATCAAAAGACTTTTTGCACTGGGAAAATCATCTGTCAAAGACCCCTCCAAATTGCTAAAGAGCAATGACGTCATTTTAAAGACTGGGGTGTAACTGATCCAAGCCAGGGTCTTTTGAATTATTTCCTATGCCTCTGAACATTAGATGCTAAATAAGGATGACAGAAGAAGAATTGATGTCTCTGAATTGTGGTATTGGAGAAGAATTTTGTACTGCCAGAAGAATAAACAAGACTGTCTTGGAGGAATTGCAACCAAGGTGATCCTAACAGGCAAAAATGGTGAAACTTCTTGTCACATACTTTGGGCATATTGTTAAGAGGGACTAGTCTTTGGAGAAGGACCTCATTGCAAAAGTGAAGGGTGAGAGTAAGAGAGGAGGACCTTCAGCAAGGTGATTGACACAGTGACTGTAATAATGGCCTCTAGCTTCTCAGAGATGGTGAGGATGGAGCAAATAGGGCAGTGCACAGGTCTGTTGTTAATAGGATTACTCTGAGTCATGGTCAGCTCTATGGCACTTAGCAACAGCAGTGACGATGTTGCCTATATTGGTCCAGTGATGAGAATTTTTGTTTTTTTATGTTATGATATAATCTATATTGAAAGCTGTAATCTTTGATGTTCTGCAATAAATAATTTAAGTCTTCACTTCCTGTAAGCAAGAGTGTTCAGTCTGCATAATCTAGGTTGTTGATGAATCTTTCTCCAATTTTGATGCCATGTTCTTCTTAGAGGGCAGTTTCTTGAATGATTTAGGTTTTTGAATTAGGAAATTGATTTGCTCACAGTATAAATTTAAGAGGTATTGAGAATGAACATAACACTGGTGTCAAGCGTTTATTGTTCAAAATGCCCTTTCCAGTCATTAACTTTACCACATGGAAGGGCAGGCTCCTCATACAAATAGAGTGTATTAGTGAATCCACAAGGAGCTTGGATAGTCTCCCATTATATTGAGTGGATTCAGTGACAGAATTTGGGAAATTTCACCACCAGTAAAGAAGCAGCAGCAAATGAAGTACACATTCTAGGAGCCAATGAATCCTGTGCCAGTTAGGTCAAGGCCTAAAGGAGCAGCATCAGAAGCAGCCACATTATTTTCATGACAAGATTCCAGAAAAAGAAATGCATAGTAAAGTGGACTGTGGACTTGGGTGGAGGGAGGATTATATAGTAATAAAAGAATTTTTTTTTCTTTTCAAAGAGAAAAGTGAACTGGGGAGGGGGAAGGGGTGGACAGGGAGGAAAATGTGCAACAATGAATGAAAGAAAAAAATTAAATGGGAATAATATGCTATTAAAAAAAAATTAAAAAAAAAAAAGAAGCAGCAGCCACAGAACCAGAGATCTGACTTGAAACAGAGCTGACCTGAGACTGCTTCCCCATGAAAGCAGAGCTAAAAGCCTTTGCCTTAGGCTTCTTGGAGGACTGAGGAGAAGGTGCCCACATTGGCAGGACCGGGAGAGCTTTGTAACACTGGCCAGAAGCCATGAGGCTGAAGGCTGAGGGGCCTGTGAGCACACTTTGATGCTGTCCTGACAGAGAGATTGTATCCTACAGCCAATTTGATTTATAGCCTGTGAACATCTCTAATAAACTTCGTAATTGTATGATTCTATGTAGTCTGCATAGCTATTGCAGTGGATTTCTGACTCAGTAGGGCAGTAGGATTGATGCCGGAATTAGTAGCAAGAGGTGTGGGAGCATTGGAGGCATGTCTGACCTCATGGGAATTGATTGGTTTTTGTGTTGTGGATATTGCTGATGGAGGCAGTTCCCCTTTCTGGAGTTAGCTGTGATTGTGGTAGCTAGGTGTAATGGATGTGAGTATGACTGATAGCAACCCTATGAACAGCTGACCTGAACTTTGCCATATCCTGTGCCATCTTCATCATCTCTGACAAACTAGAACCCATTACTAAAGTAACCATGTCAGTACATCTCATTGAGGGTCTTTCTCTCCTTCACTGATCGTCCTCATTACCAAGAATTATGTCACTTTCAAAGTAATAGCCTCATCTAGCTACATGTCCAAAATGTAAAAGAGAAATATTCATCACTCTTGCTTCCAAGGATCACTCTGCCTGCATTTTTTTCTGAGACTTACCTGTTTGTTCTTTTGGAAGCCCATGGATATTCTGTACTCTTCTCCAATACCACAACTCAAACACATCAATTCTTCTGTCATCCTTATTAATTGTCCAGTTCCTTGATGCATAGGAGGTGATTGAGAAGTCAATTATGTCTGTCCTCATGATGCCCTTTCTCTTTTTAAACTCTGACATACACCTTTTCTGGTTTTAAACCGTGTAGTGTTCTTTTGTTGGACAACTGCTTGTTGGTTTATTGTTGATTTCACAGAGCGCAGTTGGATGTTCTGTATTCCTATTTTTTTCAATGTTATCTTATCCATAATTTGTTATTATCCAACCAGAGAAATGCTTTTGCATAGTAAAACACAAGTAAAACATCTTTTTGGTATTCTCTGTGTTCACCAAGATCCATGCGACATCAGCAGTGATATCCCTGGTTCATGGTCTTTTCTGAATCTACTTTGAATTTTTGGCAGTTCTCTGTAGTTGTTCTATTCCAGGCTATTTTAATAATCTACAGAAAAATTTTACTTGCATGTATTAATGATAATATTTGATAACTTCTGCAGTGAATTGTATCACCTTTTTTGGGATGGGAACTAACATGGATCTCTTTCAGTCAGTTGGCCGGGTAGCTGTCTTCCAGAGTGCTTGGCCTAGCCTAGTGAGCACGTCCAGGGCTGCATTTGTTAGTTAAAATGCTTTAGTTGGCATGCTGTCAATTCCTCTGGCCCTAATTTTTTGCCAACGCTTTTAGTGCAACTTGAACTGCTTTGTTCATTACCATTGGTTCTTGATAATATACTTCCAGAAGTGGTTCAGTGTGAACCAATACCTTTTGACACAGCAACTCTGTACTCCTTCCTTCTTTTGATTAAGTGCTTCCATTTTCTTAAGTGCTTTTGAGTTGTAGACGACCCACAGTGACCCTATGAATGAAAGACCTGAACACTTGTGTAATTTTCATCATTTCCCCATGTTCATAGAATTTTCAGAAGCAAGCATCATTTAATATTTTACCTTTATAATTTAGTCAGTCTGATTTCTATGTAGTCCATCAGAGGAGGCTTATGTGTATAGTCCTCACTTATGTTGTTTTGAAAAGATATTTGCCATAAATCAATCCATCAATCATCTCCTGTATGAAAGTCTATTTTTCTGTTGTCATAGTAACAGACCTATGCTGTATTTATCCTTTTGTGACTGAATTAGTTAATTCAACTTAGATTTTCTCATATTGTGTCATACTTTGCAAATACTTCCTTGTTCGTTAATGCTGCATAGTATTCCATTGTGACAATAAGAAGGTAACTGAGGTGTGGGGGAAGGAGAAGAATAGAAATGTAGTGGGTAGATAAAGCACTGTAAGGACCAAGACAAGGGAGAATCAGCCTGGGAAGAATTGAGATAAAGATAATACAGCTATTGCAATTAGCAAATTTTAGTAATGTTAGATCTTAGCTGAAAGCAGAGTACCAGAGGAATGTCTATCTGTGTTTCATTGACTATGCAAAGGCATTTGACTGTGTGGATAACAACAAACTGTGGCTAACTCTGACAAGAATGGGAATCCCAGAACATTTGATTGTGGTTATGCGAAACCTATACTTGGACCAGGAGGCAGAAACACTGCATGGTTCAAAGTCAGTAAAGGTGTAAGCCAGAGATGCATCCTATCTCCATACCTTTTCAATCTGTATGCGAAACAGTCATCTGGAGGCTGGGCTCTATGAGGAGGAATGTGGCATCAGAATTGAAGAAAAACACATTAACAGCCTGCATTATGCAGATGACACAAACTTGCTGGAACTGAAGAGGACCTGCGGCATTTGCTGCAGAAGGTCAAGGACTGTAGTCTTCAGTATGGATCGAAGCTCAGCATCAAGAAAAGAAAGATTCTCACCACTGGGCCAGTAGGCAGCATCATGATAGATGGTGAAGAGATTGAGATTGTTAATAACTTCAGCTTGCTTGACTCCACAGTCAACACTCTTGGTGCCAGCAACCAGGAAATCAAAAGATGAATTGCATTGGGAAAATCTGCTGTAAGGGGCCTCTCCAGAGTGCTGATGAGCAATGATGTCAGTCTAGAGACTAAGATGTACCTGATCTAGGCCATGGTCTTCATAATTACTTGCTATGCATCAGAGAGCTGGACAATGACTAAGGATGATAGAGGAAGAATTGATGTCTTTGAGTTGTGCTGGAGAGTATTGAATTACACAGTGAACTGCTAAGAGAACAGACAGGTCCAGCCTGGAGAGCGTGAAACCGGGCTGCTCTTTGGAGTCAAGGATTTTGAAGTTCTGTCTCATGTACTTTGGCCATTTTGCAAGGAGAAACCAGCCTTGGAGAGGGACATCATTCTTGGAATGGTGGAGCAGCAGCACAAGAGAGCAAGATCTTGGATGAGGTAGATTGACTCATTGACTTAGGGTAATGGTGGTAGGTGTGTCAGAGACAATGAAATTGGCTCAAGATAGAGCAGGGTTCAGAGCTGTTGTACATAGTGTCGCTATGAGCCATAGTTGACTCAATGGCATATGACATCAACAACAAACAAGAAATACACACACATATTAAAGGGAAAGAGAAAAAAGGAGGTGAAAGAAGGAAGAGGAAATCACTAGGGCAGCAGAGATTAATATCCCCACTAATGGGGAGATATGTGAAGAACTAATTAAAGTTCAGTGGCAACTTGAGCAGACAGATAAAAGTAACAGATCAGTGTTGTTGTCGTTTTCCATAGAATTGGAACTGACCCATAGCTCCCTCAGTGGGTTTGTAGAGGCAGTTATTTGCATGGCAGGAGATTGCTAATCTTTCTCCCATGGAGCAGCTGGTGGCCTCGATCCATTTGCCTTCATATTGCAGTGCAGTATCTTGCCACTAGACCACCAGAGCTTCCTATAGTTCAAAAGTAATTAATTATGTAAGATTTATTGTACAGAAATTATTGTATAAAACAAAAATATACATGAATGAATGAAAATATAAGAATAATTTTATGAAATTAAATGATGGTATAAAGGAAAAAAAATAAATTTTTACTCATCACACACGCATGCATGTGCTTTGATTTGTAGCCTCAGGTGTTACCAATTTTAATTTTGCAATTTTATTTTGTAATTTTACTTGTCCTCATTTCCAGCTTTTTCATTCCAGTCATCAGTAGTTATTACTGCATCTTGATTGCATGTTCATTCAGTCTCAGAGTGAAAAAGTTGGTTTTTAGTTTTTAGTGGTTGGTGAGTATATTTGAGTAATAGCTATTATTATCAGATTTTCATTATATGTGTATGGATAGTGTCCTTTCACTCACAGGATTGTACTTAAGAATAGATTTTGAAATGTTCTTTTTTGATGATGACTATGTCACCTCTTCAGTTTGTTGTTCTTTGTAGTATGGCTTTCTGATTTCAGAATAACAATTACCAGTCCATTTCTACTCACTAATTTCTAGAATGTAAATCTTTATGCATTTTAAGTTCATTTTTTACAACTTTCAATTTTCCTGTATTCACACTTTGTACATTTTACATTCTTTTTTTTTAAAGGGGTTAATAATTGGTTTTTAATTTTTTTTGGTGTAGTAATTACCCTCATTCAAATTGATTGTTATGACATAATAAAAGAAAAGAAAAAATAGTGTCTTTACTCGAGCTATGTTTTTAAGAAGAAAGTATTGAAGACACCTTTATATATAAGGAAAAGAAAATATGGTACAGATCCACAGTGTAACTTTCAAGATTGATGTTTGCAAAGTTTATGTTACAATATGGAGAGTATTTGCTCTCACTATAATAAAATACTAAACATATTATTTTAATTTATGAGGTTTATCAAATGAATATGACAGTATTTAATAAATCATAGTTGAGGGTACATTTTACATTCTAATTTTTAGTTTTGTAAGTTTATTTTACTTTTTTATTTGGGTAGGTAATCAGAGGATGTTGACGTTCTTGTTAATTCCATGTTGTCAACTGTTGTAGATTCTCTGTCCTAATAACTTCCTTATTATTTCTTGTAAAATTTGCCTGATATCTTCAAATTAATTTAATTTCGCTGTCTTAAATATTTTAATTTTATTTTTTCATTTTTGGGACTGTTTTGATTGTTGTGGTTTTAAGTGCCTTCAAGTTGAGAATGAATCATAGCTAAACAGCCCACCTTGTGCCATCCTTATCATCTCTGACACACTGGAACCCATTGCTGAAGTCACTATGCGAGCCTATCTCATTGGGGGAAGGGGGTGTCTTCCTTCTCTTTGCGGATCCTCCATTTTTCTAAGAATGATGTTCTTTCTTTCCAGGAATAGCCTCACCTAGCTACATATACAAAGTATGAAGTACCATCTTTGCTTGCAGGACAGGCTATTGCACATATGATTGCTATGAATTGCAGGTGACTTGATGACACATAACAACAACAAATGCACAATAGCTCGGGACCTTGCCCTATCTTGAGCCAATCTCACTGTCTCCAATACATCCATCCCCATTGCCCCAGTACTATGTCAGTCTGTCTCATTTGGGGTCTTCCACTCCTGTGCTGTCTCTTGCCCTTGCAAGCATGATGTCCTTCTCTAGAACCTGGTATCTCCTGGCCACATGCCCAAAGTATGTGAGATGGAGCTTCAAAATCCTTGTTTCGAAGGAGCAACTTGGTTTTACTCTCTCTAGGACAGAACTATTTGTTCTTTTGGAAGTTCAATACTCTTCTCCAGCACCACAACTCAAAGGCATCATTTCTTCTTTTGTCATCCTTAGTCATTATCCAAGGGTCTGGTACATAGCAAGTAATGGTAAAGACCATGGGCTGGATCAGGCACACCTTAGTCTCTAGGCTGACTTTGTTGCTCTTTAACATTCTGCAGACTTCCCTGGCAGCAGATTTTCCTAATACAATTTGTCTTTTGATTTCCTCTCTGTTGTTGTTGAGTGTTGATTGTGTGTGCAAGATGAAATTGTTAACAACCTCAATCTTATCTTCATCTGTCACTGTCTTGCCAGTTGGCCCAGTGGTGATAATCTTTGTTTTTTTTGATACTGAAATTCAATCTTTATTAAAGACTCTGTTATTGACATTCTGCAGCAAATGTCCCAAGTCCACCTCAGTTTCAGCAAGCTAGGTTCTGTCACCTGCATAATGCAGAGTGTTGATGAGTTTCTCCAATACTGATGCCACATTCCTTCTCATAAATTCCAGCCTTTTGAATGGTCTGTTCTGTATATAGATTGAGAAGGTGTGGAGACAGGACACATTCCTGATGCACTCCTTTCCTGATTTTGAACCATGCACTGTTTCCTTGCTTTGTTCTGATAACTGCCTCTTGGTCTAGGTATAGATTTCTAATGAGCACAATCAAGTGTTCTGGGATTCCCATTGGTCTCAAGGGTAGCCACAAGTTTCTGGGATCCATAAAGTCATTGCCTTTGCATAGTCAGTAAAACACAGACATTCCAGGGAGCTCTGGTAGCTTAGTGGCAAGATACTGCACTGCAATCCCAGAGGTATGTGGTTCAAATCCACCAGATGCTCTGCTGGAGAAGGAGGAGGCAATCTCCTCCTGTACCAGTCAGATCTGATTTGACAGTACATGTAAAAATAATACAATAAAAAAAATTAAAAAAACAAAAAAAACACAGACATTCCTCTGATACTCTTCTTTCAGCCAAGCTCCATCTGACATCGGTGATAATATCACTAGTGCTATGGCCTCTTCTAAACTCAGCTTGTATTTCTGGTAGTTCACTGTTGATGTACTAGCTCCTGTCATTTTTGGATAATCTTCAGCAGAATTTTGCTTGCATGAGATATTAGTGATATTGTTTGATAATTTCCATACTCTTTTGGATCACTTTTTTTTCCTGAATGAGAATAAATACAGATCTCTTTCAGTCATTTTGTGAGGTAGCTGTATTTTATATTGCTTTGCACAGCCTGATGAGCATGTCCAGGGCAGCATCTGTTTGTTGAAATATGTCAAATGTTATTCCATCAATTCCTGGGTCCTTGTTTCTTACCAGTTCCTTCAAATCAGTTTGGACGTCCTCCTTCATCACTATAGGCTCTTGATCATAAGTTGTTTCATGAAATTCTTCTGTGTTAGCCAAATTCTTTTTGGTACAGTGACTCTGTGTACTTCTTCCATCTTCTTTTGATGCTTCTTAGATCATTCAGTATTCTCCCATGTTGTTGTTGTTGTTGTTAAGTGCCATCAAGTCATGACTTATAGCGACCCTGTGAAGGAGAGTCCTCAACAGTTGGGTATCTCTCATCCTCTCTCCAGGTTCATAGGGTTTCCGGAGGCAAGCTATTATGGAAGTGGATGCCACTCCTCCTTCCCAGCTTGTTTAAATTGGGGCGCTCCTGTCCACACTGTCCGCATTGGGTAACCAACCACTAACACATTTGACACATTAGTGTCACAGTGTTCAGCCTCACAGCAACCACAAGTTACTGCTGTATCGCAAGCAGTCATAGCATCCTTAATTTCACAATAATGTTGAGTGACAAACCATTCTAAATTCCAGTAGTTTACATAAACATTCATAATAAGGTTTACATATTTCCCCCTCATGAGTTTGTAGGCTGATGGGGGCAACTCGAGACTGCAGATTGTCTTTCTTCACTTCACATGATCCAGTAACTTCCACAGATTTCCCAGTCAATGCCTTGTTAGATTTCTAACAACTTGTTGATAAAAGCAAGTTAGAAGGGTACTCCCAAGTCATTGTAGGTGGAGGGAAGGAATAATTTGTGACTCTTGTCATATCTGTCATAAGAGGGAAATAAGTCAAGGACTTACTTGGTAAAAAGTAAAGCCAACTGTAGAATAGTGGTTCACCATTGATGCCATTCTTCATTTTCAAAGGTTTCTAATTTGAGTCTCAGTAGTAGTTTTTTTCCACTTCATTATTTTCTTTGTTTCAAAGGACATTTCTAAATGAATTTTAGTAAGTAGTGAAGTCCACCTTGAATTCTTCACTTATCCTTTTTTTCCTTTGGTCCTTTTAGCCTTCTCTGCCACTGAAGCAAAATACTGAATTGTACCCTCTCCACATGCACTCTATTGTGTATGTTGTACTGGTTCCATACCAGAAGGAACTGCATCATGCTGTAACTCCTGAATAGTATAAAGGATTTTTCCCTCTTCCTTGAGTGCTTTCCAGGGGTATGCTAACAGCAGGTGTTATAAGGTTTTGTTGTGATCTCCCAATTAAAAAGGAGACTGTTTGCTATTGAAAAATAGTATATGGGGAAGGAAATGGAGGAATATAGCCACTGGTTTTGTGAGCATCTTATGTTTACTTGTAGCATTTATTGTTGTATTTACATATAGATATATAGTAATAAACCAACTCATTAAGCTGGGTCAATGAATTTTATGGATCCACAGGTAGATGGAAGATTCATCAACAACCTGCTTTATGAGGATGATACAACCCTGCTTGCTGAAACTGAGGAGGACCTGAAGCGCTGGCTGTAGAATGTCAAGGACTGCAGTCTTCAATATGGATTGAAGCTCATCATCAAGAAAACAAAGATTCTTACTGCAGGGCTAATTGGCAGTATCTTGATAGATAGTGATGAGATTGAGATTGTTGACAGCTTCAGTTTGTTTGGCTCCACAGTCAACACTCTTGGTACCAGCAGCCAGGAAATCAAAAGATGAATTGCATTGGGAAAGTCAGGGACTTTTCTAGAGTACTGAAGAACAATGATGCCGACACCAGGTTGGAGACTAAGGTGCGCTTGATCTGGGCCATAGTCTTCACAATTGGCGTGCTATGTGTCAGCGAGCTGGACAGTGACTAGGAATGATAGAAAGAGAATTGATACCTTTGAGCTGTGCTTTTGGAGAAGAGTATTAAATATACCATGGACTGCGAGGAGAATAAACAGGTTTGTCCTGGAGAGGATGAAACTGGGCTATGGCAAGGATTCTGAAGCGTCATCTGACATACTTTGCACATGTTGCAAGGAGGGACCAGTCTTTGGAGAGGGACACCATGTTTGGAAGGGTGGAAGGACAGCGCAAGAGAGGAAGACCCTTGATGAGATGGATCGATTACTGAATCGGGGTACTGGGTGTAGGTGTGTCAGAGACAGTGAGGTTAGGGTTGCTATGAATCACAAGCCACTCGATTGCAAACAACAACAACAACAACAACAACAACAGGTAGATGAGGTTAAGCTAATGGATGTAGTGGAATGGCCTTTGCCAAGTATTGTAGTTATAAAACAATTATTACATGTTATGTTGATGGACACGTTTAAAAAAAATTCTTTTATTATTATTATTAATTTCAATGAACATCTACCGAGAT
>NW_006399922.1:3772761-3787932 GCF_000299155.1 Elephantulus edwardii | reverse complement strand
CTATCCATTCATTTGTTGATGGGCACTTAGGTTGTTTCCAACTCCTTGCTATTGTGAACAAAGCTGTGATAAACATGGGTGTGCATATATCTGTTTGGATGTTGTTTATGGTCTCTTTAGGGTATATTCCCAGTAGTGGAATTGCTGGGTCAAATGGTGTTGATGGACACTTTTACAAACACTTTACAACTGCTGTTTTCATTACCCTGGCTGTCATGTGACATACAGACCATTGCCAGCTTAATTTTTCAGGCAGGGAAATGGCATGAACAGTTTAAAGAACTTGTCCAGAATTCTTACACTTCAAGACATGAACATTTACCCTCAGCCTCTGCTGTTGTATCCAGCTTAATAAAGAGATATAATTTTATCATCATAATATGCAGAGGGAGAGGAAAGAGTGATTTTTGTTGTGGAATATAGATTATCTTGGAGATATAGTAGAGACAAATGACTGGGTTTTGGTTGATGGGTGAAGTAAAAAGAGAAATTAAAGATTTTAGAGCAAAACAACCTTCAGGAATGATTCCTAACTGTGAAGGCTCAACTGGTTTATTTCCTTGCAATTAATTTGAATTGCTTCTCTGTGTTTTGTGATTGCAGAGAAGACAAAGTACTAATGTTAGTGTCAGACACTAAAGCTTGTAACTTTACAGTCTTTTTCACCTGTTCCTTATTGGCCTCTCTGAAACTGGGGAGATTACCTAGAGCCCCTTCTTAGGGAAAATGTACATTCTCATCCGTCATGTCATTTCCTGTTAGTTTTTATCTGGTCTTCTTTCCCTCCTATGCCTTTTTTCCTGGCTCACCTGTTGTTGCCCCAAGGTGATCATTTTATTTTTTTTTTATATGGTCACTATGAGTCGTACGTACTCTACTCAACACCCCTTACTTTTTTTTTTTTTTAAACAACATGTCTTCTAAATTTCTTGGCACAGAGGAATGAGCACTTCCAGGGTGGCATCATTTTGTTACAACATCTTGATTAGGCAATTGTAAAAAACAAACAAGTAAAAAGTTACCTTAAACTCATTGCTGTCAAGTAGGAATAAACTCATAGTTAGTCCTCCAGAATGTTTTCAGAGATGATAAATCACATAGAAGGAGATTGTCGATCTCTTCCCTGAGGAGTTGATGGTGGATTTTATTCCTGGAGTCTGTCAGTCTAGATTTTGAAATACTCTTTTTGAGCTTGAGTGCAGCATTATTTCTTTTTAATATGTTTAATATCTATATGGTCTACTCACAATGGTCATTATCAACCCATATCAGCTCATTAATGCCTAGGATATTGATCTTTATGCATAGTTTCATTAATGACAGTGCATCTGTTTGCAGCTTCAGGTGATAGGTCAATTATTGGAACCTTATTTTTTCCCCCCCAATGCTTCCAGTGTAGATTGCACTACTTCCTTCAGTTCCACTGGTTCGTGATAACATGCTGCTTCCTGAAATAGTTCATGACAACAAATTCTTTTCTGTACAGTGACTTTTTGTTGCTATTTTTCAACACTTTGCACTTAGGATCCTTTGGTATTGCAACTTGAAACCTACAATTTTAGCTTTTTCTGGTTGAGAAATGCTTTTGTTTTTCTAACTCCTTGTCTTTGTATATTTTGTGATAAAACTTTGCTTTGTTTGCCTTCTTGAGCTCCCATTGGAATTGTCTGCTCAGCTCTCTAGATTGTTTTTTCCTTTCATTTTAGCTTCTCTGTTCAAGAGCAAGTTTCAGACTTTCTTCTGATAAATTCTTGTCTTTTCTTTCTCTGCTTTCATTTTAATGACCAGTTTTTATATTCAATTAATTCAGGAAAATTTTGTAAATAGATAACATAATGATAAATGACTGTTGGTTCTATAAAGGCAAGAGTTTATCTAAGAAAAGACAGATTGTTTAATGAGAATTATGTTAAGTATGCTATATTCTATGATAGGGAAGAAGAGGGTTAAAGGGAACATCTAGCAGAGACCCTGATTTGGTCTCAAGGTGATGTGAAATGTTTCAGCTGTGGGGCAAGCTAGGTGAAATGTATGTCAGCCATAGGGAATGTCCTAGTGGTGTATATTTGATAATTTAAAATGAAGTGAACAAAACTCTTCCATATTGTTATTGTGTACCATTGAGTCAGAACCAACCCATAGCTGACCCTTTGGTAAGTTTTTAGAGGCAGTTAATGGCACAGGAGGATATTGCCTATCCTTCTCCCATTCCTTAAACTCTTCTTGCTGTTTTTGTTGATTGCTGTCCAGTTGAGCATGACTCACAGGGACCCTATGAACAAAAGGCCTGAAGCCTTTCTATAACTATTGTCATTTCTCAAAGTTCATAGAGTTTCCAGAGGCATGTTGTTTAGGAAGTGGATGCCACTCGTGCTTCCAAACCTGTCTTAAACTTGTTAACTCGTTAACTATGTTAACGGCACATAACGACAAAACCATACTATATTAATTGTGTATTTTCTTTTTTCTTTTTTTTTTTTCTAATGTAAGCCTCATGGTTAGAGTTAACAAGACCTCAGGGAGGACCTTTGTATTTAATAGTCAGTTGTTATATTTTGGAGCAACATTCTTCTAAATGGTATAGCACTCTTCTGTCAATATGCTGTACTGAAGTAATGTGGGGTTGCTGTGATGCTAAATAGTCAAATGACATAACGGTTACCCATGGTGGACAGTATTTGGTGTAGCTCTAAGTTTAATACAGGTTTGGAACTCTTCCTCAGAACTAGTAAATTCTGTAAAAGGCATGTTAGGGTTTTTTTCCCTAATGAACATACTCAAAAGTATGTTGGTGATACCTTTTTCATTATTCTTTGCTTCCACACAGGTAAATGAGGTAGTTACTAGGACTTTCCACTGTTCTGTGCTCATTTTTAAGATCTTGGAGCTCTGGTAGCACTATGGGTAGGGCATTTGGCTGCTAACTCAAAGATCAATGATTTGAATACCAGCTGCTGTGTGGTCGAAAGATGAGGCAATCTGCTCCTGTGGAAATTCTAGTCTCAGAAACTTTTGGGGAAAGCTATGGTGAACTTTGCAGGGTTGTTATAAATCATATTTGACTAGATGACAGTGAGTTTGGTTTTGATATTTGATTTTAGAAGCCCTTGTGGTTCAGTGTTTATAGTGCTCAGGTGCCAACCAGAAGTCAGCATTGTGAATCCACCCACCACTCCCCAGAAGAAAAACGTGGCAATCTGCTTCTGGGGAGATTCACAGCTTGGGAACCCTGTGGGATAGTTCCCCTTGGGAATATGGGGTCACAGTGAGTCAGAGTTTGTTTGGTTTTGATTTGATGGTCAGTTTCATTTTGATGTAGTAAATAAATATGATGTGAAGTGGCAGCACTTCTGAATTTTCAAGACATCTTTATGTACATTATTTTAAAACTACTGAAGATTTTTCACATAGAAGACCCTTATTAGTTAAACAACTTTTTAAATTTACAAGAATTTCTGCTACTTTTATAGCAGAATTCATTAATGGTGCAGAGTAATTTTAACATCTTATTAATAATATTGTTGTTGTTGTGTGCCATAGAGTAGGGAACAGACTCATTGCTGACCTGCCAGTGGGTTTTAAGAGACAGTTAATTACATGGGAAGAGGTTGCCCATCCTTCTTCTATGGAGCAGCTGGTGGTCTTAAGCCATCTGGCCTTGGAAATGCAGCACAGCTTCCACTAGGCCACCAGAGCTCATTGATAATATTATTATTGTTATGTGCCATCAAGTTAACCCTGACTTATAGCGACCCTATGTACAACAGCTCTGAACCCTGCTCTGTAGTGAGCGAATTTCATCCTTTCTGACACGTCTACCCCTGTTTTCCCAGTAACTGAATCAATCTGTTTCATCCAGGGTCTTTCTTGTGCGTCCTTCCACCCTTTCAAGAGTGATAACCCTCTTCAAGGACTGATCCCTTCTTGCAACATGCCCAAAGTATGTCAGACTGAGCTTCAAAATCCTTACTTCTAAGGAGCAGCCTGGTTTCACCCTTTTCAGTACGGACCTGTTTGTTCTGTTAGCAGACTGTGTATATTCAGTACTTTTCTCCAGCACCACAACTCAAAAACATCGATTCTTCTCCTGTCATCCTTAGTCATTGTGCAGCTGTTTGATGCATAGCAAGTAATCATTTAGACCATGGCCCAAATCAGGCCTTAGTCTCTAGACTGATATAATTGCTCTTCAATACTCTGGAGAGGTCCCTGACAGCAGATTTTTGCAATGCAGTTCATCTTTTGATTTCCTGGTTGCTGGTACCAAGAGTGTTGATTGTGGAGCCAAACAAACTGAAACTGTTAATAATCTCAGTCTTTTTTACCATTTATCATGATGCTGCCTATTGACCCAGTGGTAAGAATCTTTGTTTTCTTGATGTTGAGCTTCAATTCAAATTGAAGGCTGTAGCCTTTGACTTTCTGCTGCAAATGCTTCAGATTCTCTTGGTTTCAGTAAGCAAGATTGTGTCATTTGCATGACACAGGTTGTTGATGAGTCTTTCTGCATTCCTGATGCTACATTCCTCCTCATAAAGCCTAGCCTACCAGATGATCTGTTCCACGTACAGATTGAAAAGGTATGAAGATAGGATGCATCTCTGGCTTACACCTTTCCTGATTTTGAACCATGCCAGTGATTCCTTGCTCAGTTTTGATGACTGTCTCCGGGTCCAAATATAGGTTTTGCATAAGCACAATCAAGTGTTCTGGGATTCCCATTCTTCTCAGAGTCAGTCACTGTTTGTTGTAATCCATACAGTCAAGCATAGTCAATGAAACACAGGTATATATATATTCCTCTGGTACTCTCTGCTTTCAGCTGAGATCCATCTAACATTGACTGTATGTCCCTAGTGCCACCACTTCTGCTAAACCCAGCCTGCACGTCCGGCAGTTCTCTGTAAATGTGCAGTTTCTGTCATTTTAGGATATTTTTCAGTAGAATCTTGCTTGTATATGGTATTAATTATATTTGATAATTTCCACACTCTGTTGGGTCACCTTTTCTTGGAAAGGGAATAAATATGGATCTTTCCCAGTCAGTTGGTCAGGTGGTTGTCTTCCAGATGTCTTTTTAAATTTTTTTTGGTGTCAATTATTTATTTATATTGAAGGTAGACTTTGTATTGATTTATCATCTATCTCTCATTCTGCTGCATTCTACTTACTTAGTTTTTAGCTGTATTTTAGTTTTATATTCACAAAAATATTTGTATTTACTCTGATGACAGCCTGTATGTTTTCAGAATATAATGTAGTTTCCCCTCTCTACAGAGAGTCCATGTTTCTTCCAATTTTAGTTTAGCTTTTTTTTTAAAAAAAATAATTATTGGAGGGCAGGGCTGAGGAGGTTAAAGATGGGCCTGGCTCAACACCAGACCCAGCAAGAGCCTGGACCCCATAGTGAGTGTTGGGGATGACAGGTGAGCCACAAGGAACTCTAAGGTGTTTGAGGGACGGAGGGGGCTCACACAGCTCTCCCTGTGCCCTCCTGTCTTGGCAGCACTGTAAATGCCTGGCCCTTTCCTGTCTTAGTAGAGGTCTTTTCTTCCTCAAAGGAGGGAAACAAAGTCATGTAGGTACTAGGGTCCCAGGGTAGAGCCCTCTGGTAGACTAGTGGTAAGAAACTGTGCTGTAATCCCAAAGCCACGTGGTTCGAAGCCACCAGCTGGTCCTCAAGAGAAGATGGCCAGACGCCTCCTGAGCGATTTACAAACTCTAAAAACTTGCTGACCTGGATGATCTCCACCCTGCCACCATGAGGAACATCTTCAAGAGGAACCAGGAGCCCATCATGGCTCTTGCCACCTCCACAGGGACAATGCCCATTCTCTTTGGGCCTGGAGACAGCACCACTGAGAGCAAGGGTACTGGGGAGAGTAAAGAGGACATGTTTGCCAAGCTGAAAGAGAAGTTCTTCAATGAGATCAACAAGATCTCTTTGCCACCCTGGGCCTTGATCACCATTGCTGTGGTTGCTGGCCTCCTGATCCTCACCTGTTGCTTCTGTATCTGCAAGAAGTGCTGCTGCAAGAAGAACAAGAAGGAGAAGGGCAAAGGCATGAAGAACGCCATGAAGATGAAGGACATGAAAGGGGGTCAGGATGATGATGATGCCGAAGGAAGCCTCAGGGAGGGAGAAGGTGAAGGGGAGGAGGAGAAGGAGCCAGAGAACCCGGGCAAGTTGCAGTTATCTGTGGACTGCAATTTCCAGGCTAACCATCTCACTGTGGGTGTTCTTCAGGCTGTTGAGCTGCCCGCCCTGGACATGGGAGGCTCTTCCGACCCTTACATCAAAGTCTTCCTCCTTCCAGACAAGAAGAAGAAATAGGAGACCAAAGTCCATCAGAAGACACTGAACCCTGCCTTCAGTGAAAGCTTCACCTTCAAGGTGCTGTACCAGGAGCTGGAGGGCAAAACCCTGGGGATGGACATCTAGGACTTTGACCGCTTCTCCAAACATGACATCATTAGCGAGGTGAAGGTCCCTATGAACACGGTATACCTGGGCCAGCCCATGGAGGAGTGGAGAGACCTGTAAGGCGGAAAGAAGGCCAGAGAAGCTGGGAGACATCTGCACCTCCCTTTGCCCTTGGTGGGAAAGCTCACTGTCTATCCTGGAGGCCAAGAACCTGAAGAAGATGGACGTTGGAGGACTTTCAGATCCCTACGTGAAGATCACCTGATGCAGAATGGCAAGAGGTTCAAGAAGACGATGACGACGACGATGGTGAAGAAGAAGACCCTCAACCCATACTTTAATGAGTCCTTCAGTTTTGAGATCCCTTTCGAGCAGATTCAGAAAGTCCAGGTGGCGGTCACCGTGTTGGGTGACAAGCTGGACTAGAACGAAGCCATTGTTAAGATCTTCGTGGACAGCAAGGCCACAGGCACGGAGCTGCGGCACTGGTCCGACATGCTGGCCAACCTCTGGAAGGCCCATCGTGCAGTGGCACTTGCTCAAGTCTGAGGAGGAGATAGACGCACTTCTGGCCAAGAACAAGTAGGCAGCAGCTGGAACCCAGCTCCCTTCACAGACACTGACGAGATCCAGAGCTATCAATACCTCAGTTATGCAACCTGAGAGGTTTTATTTTTTGCTTGTGGTTGTGTCTTTGGTTTTCCTTTTTTCCCCTCTTTTTAAAAGACTCTTATGTCAATGTGAGGAGATTCCCCTAAGAGGTGAAATTCTGCTTGGCTCTTTTCATGGCCCCAGGTGCTGCCCTTGCTGAATGCCCTGCCACCTCTCCCCTCATTTCTTCTAAGTTCTGCTCACACTTCACCCTGAGTGAGGGCCTCTGCTGGCAGAAAGCTGCAGCTCTTCCTATTTTTTGAATGTCTGGACCAACAAAATAGCACATCCTGTTTCCCGACAGGGAAAGTAATGCGGTGGCCAATAATTCCTCTGTGTGTGTGTGTGTGTGTGTGTGTGCATGCATGTGTTTGTGCGTGACTTTGAGCATCTCTCTTTATTTCTGGCATGAGCCATGGACAGTGAGGTTGTGTGAAAAAACCAGGCTCTTAAAGAACCCTGCCTAAAGGAAGCCCACTGCCATGGCGGTGGGAGACCTTCCGTCAGCTTGCGGAGAGGACTCAGAATACTGGCCAGGTGCCAGAAGCTCCTTATGATTGACAGCAAGATGTGGAGACTGGATTAGTTCAAAACTAGGACCAAACCCCTGATGCGCTCCTGGATTTCCTCCTGTCAGTTGCGGTTTCCTGCGAAGTTTGGCTTCTAGGACATTCATGGAAATAAATTATTTGCTAGGCTGGCCAGACTCTTAACAGGGACTCTTAGTCCCAGGACATTACTCCTGATGACATTTAATATTAAACTATGAAGATACTGAGGCCCTAATACCCAGAAAGACCAAAATGAAACTTCTGAATCTCAATCCTCCTCCAGTGGAAAACACAGATGCTTTCTCCTTTTCCAGAATATAAGCAGTGCCATTCATTTGGGGGGGGGGGGAGTATTTTATACTGGCTTATTTACAAAGTTCATATTTTTCACACCGGATCTTTCCTATTTCTTTTACCCACCCACCCTCATCAAATGATTAAGAAGAAATGGACTGCATTAGGCATTGGTGAAATTAAATGTTTTGGCATGGACATTTTTAATCAGATAATTATATGATTTGTTGTTGTTATGTGCCTGCCATTAAGTCACCTGCAACCCATAGTGACCCTATGTACAGCAGCTCTGAAGCCTTCCCTGTTCTCAGCCAGTCTCACTGATTCTGACAAACCAAATCTTATTGCCCCAGTTACTGTGTCAATTTGGGATCTTCCTATCCTGTGCTGTCCCTCCACCCTTTGAAGTATGATATCCTTCTCCAAAGATTTGTCACTTCCTGGCCATGTGTCCAAAGTGTGTCAGATGGAGCTTCAAAATTCTAGCTTTCAAGAGAGACTTGGTTTTACCCTCTTCAAGACAGACATATTTGTTTTTTGGTGGTCCATGGTATGTTCAAGACTTTTTTCCAGCACCACAACTTGAAGGCATAGATTCTGTCATCCTAGAAATAGTCTTTTCAGCTATGAAAGCGCCCCATTTTTTCCTTACCTTTTCATTTCCAGCATAGTAGATCGTATGATTATCGGATTCAAAATGACCCATGCCAATGTATTTCATTTCACCAATGCTTAGTATGTTAATTTTCATGCGTTCCATTTCTTTCTGTGACTGATTTCTTGCTGCCTGAGCATGGTGGTCCGTGTGTGCAAGTAATTGCAAGTTTTTGGGGCCATGTGATTTTGCGGGCTTGTGTTTGACGTGCAGTGCTTACTGCTCTTTCCCCCAGGAGCGAAGCCCTTGAGGCTTGGCCTAGGGTTTAAGGCAGTCAGTGGCTTAAAGTTGCAAAGGGCCTGAGGGCCTGGTTCAAATTGTTTTTTGTCAAACATTCTAGGTGATATAGCACTGGTCTGTGCATTGCTGCTGTACAGAGGTAACTGCGATGCTAAACACTGTGACACTAATGTGCCAAATGCAACAATGGTTACTCATGGTGGACAGTGTTTGTTGGAGCTTCCCGATTAAAACAAGCTTGGAAGCAGGAGTGGCATCCACTTCCGAAATGGCTTGCCTCTGGAAACTCTATGAACAGTGCTCAGGCCTTTCGTTCATAGGATCGCTGTGAGTAGCTTATGACTCAATGGCACCTGACAACAACAACAACAACAACAACAACAACATTTGTTTCTTAACAATCTCCCATTTTCCTGCATTCTTACTTTTCACATCCCATGTGTTAGACAGAAACAAGTCAAGCCCATTGAAATCATGTGAATTCTGATTCATGGTGACTCTCACTGTGGGTTTCTGAGACTCTAAATCTTAAAGGAAACAAACTGCCTCATTATTCTCCTCAAGATCAGCTGATGGGTTCAAGTTGCTGTCCTTTTGGTTAGTAGCCCAACACTTAACCTATTACAGCACCGGGACTTTTTGTTTATAGTATTGTTGTGTACCACCTAGTTGGAACTGACCCATAGCTGACTCTCCAAAGGTTTTTCAGAGGCAGTAAATCACACAGATGATTGCTCTTCCTTATTCCTCAGGGCAGTTGGTGGATCCAGACCACGTGCCTTTGGTATTACAGCATGGTTTCTTACCACTAGGCCACCAGGCCTCCTCCAGGATGCCTAAAACCTTAGTCAAGACCTTTTAAATGGTACTAACAACTTTGTTGAGGAGAATGAACAAAATATGTTGAAAAAGCTCAGTAGCTTTGATGAACTCTGAGGTTTTGGTCTCCCTGGAAGAAGTGCTTGTGCCTACTCTGTGACCTCAAGAGGAGTTGTTACCCAAGTAACCTACCTGACTTGCTTAACTGTCTCCAGTCCCTGGCTTTAGCAAAACTGTCTGCTACAACAGGGGCAATTATTTGCAACTCTAGGAACACATAATAAGCTATCATTGTGTCCAAACAGGAGTATCATAGGCTTCTTAAAGTTAAAGAAACTGTGGAATATGTGGACCCCAATAGAAATACACCCAGTAGGTGGAGTGAGAACTCTTTTTTAAGCTTCTTTCTTTGTTCCCTTGTTTTAGATTTTTTTTTTTCCTTCCCTTTGGGAAATAGAAGATAGAAAACGTTGGTCCATCTTGGAAAACTGTGTATCAAGTCTACAAACCCATTCTTCTTCATGGTCAGTGTCAGAAGCTGCCACCTCATGAGTTCTGTTTCCTCATCCTTTGCCATAGAATGATTCTTGACTATGCTTATCTCCCTTCCACCTTTAGACTTGTCTTTTGTGATGTGCACTGTCTGCTTTCATCTTCTGAAATCAGAATCTTTCTGCTCAAAGTCTCCAAGTCTCCTTAGAAGATCCTGGTGTAGGGGAGTGCCCTAGGGCATGTTCACAGGCTATTTTCCTTTCCTTTTCAGAACTCTCCGAAGTGGAGGAGTATTACTGTTACATCATGAGGTTCATGTGATACCGTGGAACTGCCCCACAGGATGCTTTAGGAGCTTTGGTGGCATAGTCCATTGTGAGTTTCCCCGCTAACTCAGGATGGTGGTTCAAATCCACCATCACCTCTGAGGGACAAAGATGGGAAGTCTCCATCTGTTGCCATTTACAGTCTCAGAAAGCTGATTCAAGGTCTTTGTGAGTCAGAGTAATTCAATGGCAGTGCGTTTTGAAACTTTACAAAAGCACATCAATAAATCTTTTCTCCAGGAAAACTTATGGATAGGTTTAACCACCTGTGCCATCGGGGCTATTTTTGCTTTCTCGCTCATTTTTTTTTTTTAATAAACCATTTTAAAATATATATTTCATATATATATATATATATATATATATATATATATATAGAGAGAGAGAGAGAGAGAGAGAGAGAGAGAGAGAGAGAGAGAGAGAGGTTTGCTTATAAAGTTTATGTACTTTGTGTTTCACACTATTCTTCATTCACAATTGTGTTTCAGACAATCATTCCCATGCGTTATGCTTTATTAAATCAATCACCATTGGACCTTGCTCATGATTACCCTGTCGTTTCAGGTTCCTGCCTCATTCTTCACATTTCCTTTGCCCCTTCCCTCCACCCACCAAATTGTGCAACCCTACGGTTTCACCACTACCCATCCTCACAGCTGTTTCCATGACCTTGTGATGGTGAATAACGCTGCTATGAACATTGGTGTATAGATCTGTTTGTATCTCAATTCTAATTTCCTTGAAGTATATTCCGTGTAGTGAAATAGCTAGGTCATTGTTTCAATGTTAAACTTTTTGAAGAAACATCAAACTGTCTTCCACAGTGGTTGTACCATTTTACAATCCCACCAACAATATATGAGATTTTCCACTTTTCCACATTCTCTCCAGCATCAGGATGGATGGCAAAGAGATTGAGATTGTTCACAGCTTCAGTTTGCTCGGCTCCACAGTCAACACTCTTGGCACCAGCAGCCAGGAAATAAAAAAACATATTGCGATGGGAAAGTCTGCTGTTAGGGACCTCTCTAAAGTACTCAAGAGCAACGGTATCTCTTTGGAGACAAAGGTGCGCCTGATACAGGCCATGGTCTTTGCAGTCACTTGTTATGCATCAGAGAGCTGGACAATGACTAGGGAGGACAGAAGGAGAATTGACACCTTTGAGCTGTGGTGCAGGAGAAGAGTATTGAATGTACCATGGACTGCTAAGAAAACAAACAGATTCATCTTAGAGAGGGTTAAACCAGGCTGCTCCTTGGAGGCAAGGATTCTGGGGCTTCGTCTGACATGCTTTGGACATGTTGTAAGGAGAGACAGGTCTTTGGAGAGGGACATCATGCTGGGTAGAGTAGAGGGACAGCGTAGGAGGGGAAGACCCTCTATGAGGTGGATTGACTGGGGTAATCGGGATGGGTGTGTCAGAGGCAATGCGATTGGCACAGGATAGAGCAGGGTTTAGGGCTGTTGTACATACGGTCGCTATGAGTCGCAAATGACTCAACGGCACATAAGAACAACAAACACCCTAGTAAACTTTGCTAATACTACCATCTCAGAAAAGAGTCTCATAATAAAATTTACAAAATATTCCTGGACCTCCAGAAGGAAAAGACTGATAACCCAATTACAAAATGGGCAAAAGACATCGAAGAACTTTTCACAGAGGAAGACATTTTTATGGCCAACAGACATATGAAGAAATGCTCAATATCACTGGTAATAAGAGAGATGCAAAAACTGCAGTGGGATACCATCTCACTCCAGTAGCAGTGTACATGTCTTTTGTGTCTCTAGTTAAATTCCCAAATATCTCAGTTTGTGGTTGTAAATGGTATTGCTTTCTTGGTTTCCTTCTCTGAGTTCTCTTTTTTATTGTAGGGGAAAACCACTGATTTTTGGATATTGATCTTCCATCCTGCCACCCTACTAAATTTGGTCCACTAGCTCTAACAGTTTTCTGGTTGAGTCCTTGAAGTTTTCTGTAAACACTATCATATCATCTGCATATAGTGACAGTTTAACCATCTCATTGCCGATCTGGATGCCTTTTATTACCTTCTTTCGTACCAGAAGCTAGAAAATCAAAAGACGAATTGCACTGGGAAAGTTGACTGTCCAGAGTACTGAAGAGCAACAATGTCGGTCTGGAGACTAACTTGGTTTTGGGCCAGGCCATAGTCTTTACAGTTGCTTGCTATATGTCAGCTGGACAGTGATTAAGCAATGATAAAAAAGAGAATTGATGCCTTTAAGCTGTAGTACTGGACAGGAGTATTAAATATACCATGGACTGCTAGGAGAACAAACAAGTTTGTCTTAGAGAAGGTGAAACCAAGCTGCTCCTTGGATGCAAGGATTTTGAAGCTTCATCTGACATATTTTAGATGTGTTATAAGGAGGGACCAGTCCTTGGAAAGGGACATCATGTTTGGGAGAGTGGAGGGACAGTGCAGGAGAGGGAGACCTTCGATGAGATGGATTGATTCAGTGACTGGGATAATGGGCATAGGTGTGCTAGAGACAGTAAGATTATGACAGGATAGAGTGGGTTTTAGGACTCTTGTACATAGGGTCCCTATGAGTCATTAGCGAGTCAGTGGCACACAACAACAACAACAACAACTTTCTTATTGCTGAAGCAAATACTTCCAATAACAATATTAAATAGAAGTGGTAACAGTTGGTATCTTTGCCTCCACCAGGGATTCTTACAGTGGTGTAAACCAAAGGAATGACTCTTTTATTTTACTTTATAAAGACAATGCTAATTTTAAACTTATTTTTTTGTAAATTTTCCCTCATTTTAATTTTGAAAAGGTGGTTTGTGAAGTCTGATAATTGTGCATTGTCATAAATGGACACTTTTGCTTTTCAGATAATGTGGATGCCAGTGATCTTAAGCCGTTTTTTGAGACCCACTATTCTCAGATATATTTCATCTTCTATGAAAATTTTATAACACTGGAAAATAGTTTGAAATTAAAAGGTAAGATATTTCTTTTTTTAATGCAATTCAAACGTTTAAGAAGTTTTAGAAGTTGTATGATCCACAAATTATAAGGTGGTTTCTCTAGAGCATTCTCTTCTGTACAGGTGTAATTGAACAGCAAATGACTGGAGGGCAGATAGAAGAGGAGGAAACCCAAAGGAGGCATGAGTTCCAGGAATGATTTCCTTTGATAAAAGAAACAAGTAATATGATGCACTGTAAAACAAAACAAAACAAAGCAAAACTTGATTCCATGAAGAATTTTAAATGGTTATTTTCCCACTAGCCTTTCAGTTCTGCTTTGCAGAGACAACCATTGTTAAGTTTTCTGTATCTACTTCTGTGTATATTAATGTGCGGTGCTTATGGTTATGCCGAAATATACATGTATATATAAAATGTTCTTTGAAAACCAAATCAAACCAACCAGGTTATAATATATTATTTGTATTTAGGCGCTTTGCATCAGATTTGGTTGTTTCCTCTTAGGCACATATTAACCTTTCTCTGGATCATCATCTTTCTCATGTCTACATTAAGATTCATATGTGTCCTAGGATTTTAGGAAAGAGTTTGGCACATAATAAATGCTCATCTTCTTGCATTTTCATGTAATCTGTTTTGGAGATTCTTCCATTTTAGCACATAATATTTATACATAGTTTTTAAAGAATCAGAAAGGACTACATAGAGTGAAAATGCCATAATTCCAAATAACTGACATAAGAGTGTCTGCACTCTTCATTTTGGAGTGGAGAAAATGGCATCTAAATTAGTTGTATTACTGGGCTAAAAGAGCACAGATTATTTAACTGCACAACTAGAATGGTAGCCAGTTTCCTAATGTTCAGTTCAGATTTCCTTCTTCTGAACTCAAGTGTTCAGCAATTGGTATTTTTTTTTTGGTTTTTTTTTTTTTATTTTTTGTTTTCCTTATTCGTTGTCCAGAATTGGTATGCATATGAGGTGATGGAAAATTCCATGGCTCAGGTCAGATTCACCGTAGCCCTCTAAGTGACATTTTTGTTCTTTTTTTTTTTTAAATTTAGGTTGTTTATTTTTCATTTCAATGAACATCTACAGAGATTTTGGGATTCCATTCATTCATTGTTGCACCCTTCTCCCCGCACAAACCCCTCCCCCCCCCCCCCCATTTGCTCCTTTCCTTGAAAAGCAAAACTCCCTCATTGGTACACACTCTCCCCCGCCTCCCCGCACCTCCCCAAACCCCACCCCCTACCCCCAAATACAATCCACTCTGCAAGGCCTCTACATGACACTTATGCACTGTTATATCAGGGAATCACTGCCAATTCCTTTTGCTCCCATGCAAAACAGAAACAAAATAAGCAACAACACCAACAACAACAAAACACTGCCAGTGTGCAGGCAGACATTGGATCATTATATTGTCAGAAGTCTGTGCTGATTGCCTTACACTTTTGTATGTGAATGCTTTATGCCTATGCCCTAGGCTATGTGTACTTTAGCATCTCAAAGCATCTCCAGGTATTGGTGCCTCTTAAGGAGATTCTATTCTTCTCTTTTGTTAATTCTTCATATATTTAAATATGCAGTATTTTAATGCTGATAATATGCTAGGTTCTGTGATGCAATCTAGACATTTATCAGAAACTTCCAACCAAGAAAAGCCCTGGACCAGATGGTTTTACAAGTGAATTTTACAAAACATTTAAAGAAGAACTGTTACCAATTCTACATAAATT
>NW_006399922.1:3766998-3769376 GCF_000299155.1 Elephantulus edwardii | reverse complement strand
TAATTATAGAAAAAAAAAAAAAGAAACTGAATATGTGTCACTGGGGTTTGGGAAGGGCACTGTAGAGTATGAATGGTGTGAGAATATGTTATGTGCACAATTAACTGACCCTCCAGTGAATTTTCAGAGGCAATAATTTGCACAGGAGGAGACTGCTCATCTTTCTATCTTGAAGCAGCTGGTGGATTTTGACTACCTGCCTTTGGGTTGTCACTGCAACACCTTACGTTAGACCACCAGAACTCACTTTTCATTGTCGTTTTGAACATGTTTCATTGGGAAGGTGAGGGAAGGCTGTACACTGGTATGGGAATATGTCATATTATAATTAACCATAAAAATAGAAAGCTGGATATGTTGTAAAGTAGATAAAAAGTGCTGTGTATTTTGGGAAGGTGGAGAGGGTAGAACATGAACAAAAGTAAAGAAGAAGGCCTATTAAAGGGTATCCATGGGGAAAACTTTTTCCTTGCAACATATGGTATATAAACAGTCACAGAAAATCGGTTTGGCTAGGCTTGTAAAGGGCCTTGGATCCTAAGTTTTTGAGTTTAAACTTTGTTCTTTAGATAGTTACAGCCCTTGAAAGCATTTGCTAAAACCATCTCTTGTAAGATGGATTCCAAAGTGTTGCATAAAGCAGAGACAGGAAGACCAGTTAGAAAGCTGGTATCTACATCCATGTAGATACACCTGATCCAAGCAGTTGACAGTTAGTTGTTGAAGATACTTGTGTTTCTTAGTCATATTGCCTCTTCCATGAGACTTGTGTACAAGGACAGGGTATATGAGAAAGAGAAGGAGAGATGCTGTCAGGATGTTGAATCTGATTTGTGAGGTGTCATGAAAGCAATGGGAATCCTGGATGAGAGCCAGTTTTGGAAGGTAAGAAGAAGAGTGCATCTATGGACAGTTTGAACTTGAATTATCCATGGGACAGCCAGTTATAGGTATTAGGGTTGGGAGGAAAATGATGAAATCATGCTATTTTCAAGGGGAAAAAATATTTATGTAGAGAAAAAGTGACAGAACTAGGGGACAGTACATTGATTTACTTAGTGGAGAAGGGATGAGAAATGAGAAGAGACATGCCAATGGAAATGTATTGTTACAGAAGCATAGGAAAGAAAATAGAATGAAGGATCAACAGTGTTTAATGTTGCAAAAAGCTGAACAACTACGAACTAAGAAGTGGTAGGACATTAAGGAGGTCATCAGTGACTACTGAAAGAATGCTCTGGGCAAGGACCCAGAGAGAAATGGACTAAATAGTTCATTAGACATTGAAGGCTTTACATGAGAATACATGAGAATGGTTGATGGTGCAGATAAAAGATTGTATTTCAGGGAGTTGCATGTTCCTAGGAAGGTGATTTTTTCCCTTTTTTAAACTAAGATTTTATTGAAAGTTTATAGAGAACATGGCTTTCCATCTGTTCTTTGTTGCACATTTTCCTCACTGCCATTTACTCCACTCCAGTTCACTTTTCTCTTTGAAAAGAAAAAAAATTTTTTTTTCATTGCTACACAATCCATTCCCCATGTCCATTTTACTATGCAGCTCTATTCTGGACTTTTGCCATGAAAATAATACCTAATCACACATGGATTTCACCTGATGGTATGCATAGGAATGAAATCAGTTACGTTTGTGGAAAGATTCACTGGAGAAGCTCAATATCAGTAGTGAAAACCAGGCCAGGTGCTGATTGTGGGACAGACCACCAACTACTCATATGCAAATTCAAACTGAAGTTGAGGAAAATTAAGTCAAGTCCACGGGAACCAAGATTTGACCTTAAGTCAGTCCCACTCGAATTTCAAAACCATCTCAGGAGCAGGTTTGAGGTCTTGAGCACCAATGAGCGTAGACTAAATGAGCTCTGGGAGAATATTAAGAAAATAGTCCATGAAGAATGCAAAAGATCATAACAAAGGCTAATGAAGAAGAAAAGACCAAGATGGATGGCAGATGAGACTCTGAGGATTGCATTAGAGCACCAAGAAGCCAAAGCTAAAGGAAGAAATCAAGAAATCAAAGAGCAGGACAGAAAATTTCAAAAGGCAGCTCGGGATGACCAAGCAAGATACTATAATGAGATGTGCAGAGAGCTGGAGTAAAAAAAATCAAAAGGGCCGGACTTGCTCAGTGTTTCTTAAACTGAAGAAGTTGAATAACAAATTCAAGCCACGGGTGGCAATACTTAAAGATAGTTTGGGTAGGTCAGAAACTGCACTGCAATCCCAGAGGTGCGCAGTTCAAATCCACCAGATGCTCTGCTGAAGAAGGAGGAACAATCGCCTCCTGTACCAGTCAGATCCAATTTGACGGTACACACATAAAAAGAATGAATGAATGAATGAATGAATGAATGAAT
>NW_006399922.1:3753777-3761044 GCF_000299155.1 Elephantulus edwardii | reverse complement strand
AATTCTTTTTGGTGTTGTTGTTAGTTACTTTGGTCCATCCTGTTTTCTGTGGCATCTCTGTTTCCAGGACATCTCTCAGTGTTTCCTGTATGGTTGGTCTTGTTTTTACGAACTCCTTTAGGTTTTGTATTTCTGGGAATATTTTATTCTCTCCTTTGTACTTGATGGACAGTTTTGCAGGATTCAGTATTCTTGGTTGAAAGTTGTGTTCGATAAATGCCATTCCACTCTCTTCTTGCTCGCATGGTTTCCGCTGAGAAATCAGCAGTTAATCTTATCTGTTCTCCCTTATAGGTCACTCTTTGTTTCTCTGTTGTTCCTTTTAGTATTCTCTCCTTGTCTTTAGTTCTAGCAAATTTGACAATGATGTGCCTTGATATTTTTCTTTTAGGTTTTGTTCTATATGGTGTTGGCTCAGCTTCTTGGATTCTGTCGTTCTTCACTGAGCGCGAAAAGTTTTCCTCTAGTAATTCTTCCACAAGTTTTTCAGTGCCTTTACTTGCTTCTTCCCGTTCTGGGATTCCTATGATGTGGATGTTATTTCTTTTAATGGTATCCCGCATTATTCTCAAGCTTTCTTTTGTTTCCTTCTTTTTGGATTCTGCTTTCTTCCCGGTCACATCTGTGGTGACAATTCTATCTTCTATTTCACTGATTCTGTTTTCCATCTCTTCTCTTCTATTCGTATGTCCCTCCATCATGGTGACAGCATCAGAAACCTTAGATTTCAAATTCAGGATCACAGTTTCTTGTTTTTCCAATGCCTCTAATGCTTCATTTGTTTTCTCTGCGTTGTTTTGGATTGTTTTTTTAAGTTCCTCCTTATCGTTTCTAGCACTATTCTGTATTTAATCCAGTTTCATTTTTATCCATTGAAAATTTTCAATCATTGTTCTTTTAAAATCACTATCAGAAAGACCCATCAGGCTTTCTGGCTCCAGAAAATCCGTTGCTACTGTGTCTTCTTTGGGGTTTGATATCTTGCTTTGGGCTGGTGGGACAAGTGAAGCACTCTGCTTTCTACTGGTCATTGGTGTGGCAGAGTTCTCTGTGTCTGAGGTGGTAGCTGGTTTTTTATTTGACATCACTGCTCCAGAAGAAGATTGGGCAGAAACAAGTGTAAATGCGTAGAGCGTGTGTGCACACTCCAACACTCACGTGAATGGGCAGGCAGGAAGCGCACAGTGATACACATGGGGAGGGCCTCAGGAGAACCTAAATATGAAGGAGGAAGTCTGTTGTTCCTTTTCTGGAATAGCTTCCCCACTCTTTGGAGATGCTCAGGATCTCCCTGTTGTTTGAGTTAGTAGGCTCTGCGTACTCAGGCCAGAAACCAGTTTGATTCCCCATGTAACTTAATCCTCAATGGTACGTGAGTATTTTAGGGGAGGTTGATAAATCTTATAGATGTGGCATATATGATTATCTTTCTGGCCCAAGGGCCAGGACCTAATTGGGTGTGGGTGTCTGGTTCACAAGCCCTGGCCTGGAGCTGCCTCTGTTGCCCTTGCAGATCTCCCAGCAAAGTCCAAGTTTACAAAGATGGCATTTCCCCACAGACCTCTTGGAACTGTAGTTGGTACCTGCAGTCGTAGCAGACAGGAAGGCTGTGGTGGTAGGTAGCAGACAGGAGTTCCTTGTTTTTCAATGCAGCATAGTATTCCATTGTGTGAATATACCACAGTTTCTCTATCCATTCGTTTGTTGATGGGAACTTAGGTTGTTTCCAACTCCTTGGTATTGTGAACCAAGCCCCGATAAACATGGGTGTGCATATATCTGTTTGGATGTCAGTTATGGTCTCTCTGGGGTATATTCCCAGCAGAAATGTTTTTAAAGGATGTGTTTGCCTATTTTCAGACTAGAAGAGAGGGGAGAATGAGGAGAGAACTGATGATGTAAGATGCTGCAGAAAGTAGATTAATACAGGGTCACGTAAAAGGCAAAGGCACTGGAAAGGAATGCAAAAGGTGACCGTTTTAAGGAGGGTGAAAGGATGAGTGAAGATACAGAAGCATTAGAAGGTGGAGTGGAATAATGGGATTTTACATCAGAATCCTTGATTGTTTCTGTGAAAAGATAGGCAGATAGCAAGAAAGAGGGGAAAGAAATTAAGGCAAATCACTGTCATGTAGCAGATGACTTGGAATTTTACAAATTGATTAAGCCCATTATTGTAATAATAGTATTGTGATGGGGAGAGAGGAAGAGCAGGAAAAGTGTGGGTAGATAATGAGCACTGCATTGAGATGTGTTAAAAGGAGGACAGTCTGAAAGGAAAGGGTGACTAGAAACCATGTGTGTGACAAGTAGTAGTCTTACAAGAGGAGTTGGAGGGTGGGGAAGGAGGAGGGAGAGACATTCATAAATGAATGAATAATAAAAAAAATAAAAATATTTAAAAACACCCAGAAAAGTTGTTAGAATTTTTCAGGTTCTAGTAGGGTATCAGTTCACTATCTTTTTAATGGAATGAAAACATCCATGTACACATAAACATACACACTTCCCTTTCTGTTTGTTAGATTGGTAGAGATTTCAAATATGAGATAATTTACTTTTATCCCTCTCTATATTTCCTAGATTGGTAAATATTTCAAATATGAGATGATTTAACTTTTGTCTGTTTCCTAGCCTAGCTCCATTTTACTTTAATTTCACCAGTGTACAGAGGAAAAAAATTGTGATGTTAGTGTTAATGAAAATAGCAAAGAATAAAACTACCAGATCTATAAAAAGCAAGCAAAATGTATTTTTTAAAAAATCTTTTCCTCTCTTTTTTCTGTATGTCTTTCCTTCCTTTAATGCTTCCCTCATCCTTTTATAATGACCATGTCAGTGGATTTGGGCTTTCATAGACAGATTATATAGCAAACTACCTTGTAACTGAAAATCTAAAAGCACCAGCCGGTTCTTTAGTTTACAGTTCTTCAGCAGAGGATGGTGTGGATCTCTGTGGTCACCTGTGAGGTGGAGGGTTCATTCTTAGGTCTTGTGATGGCAGGCTGTTGTACTCTTCCCTGTGCCTGTCATTTCCTGGTGGACTTGTTCTTGCTTCTTTACCAGTGGCTTCAGGCTCTGTGCTCACCAAATATATAAGGATTTTTAGAGTTGTTTTTGCTTCACATACATGATTCCAGTAACCACAGCAAATAACACAGCATCCCAAATTCAAAGGTGGGAGCAATAAACATCTCTTGATGGGAGAGGAAAAACTGACCATTAATTTTTGAAATTCATGACAGTCTTGGTAAAGAACCAGTAAAAACAGGATGAGATTTTGAAATTTATTGTTTAATTGAACTACATAGAAGAAAGTATATAATGATAAAATGAAGGGTAAATGTTTACTAGAAGTATGAAATTTGTGATAACTTTATCCTTCTAATTATTGAGACCAAAAGCCTTGGAATTGTTGGTTCTGTCTTCAGAGTATATCCAGAACTCAGCTTTTTCTCATTGCTTACACTGGGATCCCTGAGACTTCATCATCCTCAACTGGATTATTATAGTAGCCATAGAAATAGTCTCCCACTTTCCATATTTAATACATCATCCGCCTGCATTCCTATTGTGTTTCCCTTTCTTCCTTTTAGTATTTTTTTGAGTTCATGTATTTTGCAATAATTTGTAATATTTAACTATTAACATGTTGGTAAAATAATTTACTTTTATATTTTCCAGGTAATAATAAATCACAAAGGGAGGAGCTGGACTCCATCCTCTTTCTGTTTGAAGTAAGTTGCTATTATTTCATATAGCTGATGGCTGTTAGTAGGACAGGGTTCAGATCTGTTTTTCATTGGGTTGCTATGAGTCATACTCAATTCAGCAACACCTAACAACAGCAACAACAAAAAATGGCTATTAATGGTTATTTCCTTCTTATTTCTTCCTTCCCTTTTGTTTTTCTGGGTGTTTGGTGTTTTGTTTTTTTTTCTTCTAAACCTTTGAGTGTGTATTTTCTTGAATGGGGTACCTACATATGAAATCATTAAGTAGAAGAATATGTACACTTTAAATCCTAATTGAAACTCAAATGTATTGCCTTTAAGTTGGAAACAGTTCATAGCAGATCCTCCATTGGGTTTCTGAGGCTGTAAATGACATGAGAGGTGATTGCCTGTCTTTATACTATGAGTTACTGGTGGATTTAAACTGCCAGAGAGGCTTGGCCTTTGGGTTAGCAGAACAACCATGGGCTACACCACCAGAGCCAAGACATTACTAAATTATTCTCCATATGGGCCATGTAATTACATAGAAACTTATTTGTAGGTCTTATTTACATTTCATACATTCTCACCAACACTAGGAATATTTTATCTTTTTTAATATATGCAATACACATCCAGAAAGCCACAGTGTTTAAATTTACATTTTGCCACAACTAATGACTTTGCTATCCTTTTGTGTGTATGCATGTGTATATGTCTTAATCATATTTTCATCAAAGTCGGGATAGTGTTTAGGTATATATTTTGATCTTAAGCTTAAAGCTTTCTTATCTATATATATTGGACAAGTGACCAGACTGAGTTCTCTATTGAGAACTACATTCAGAACTGAGTTACAGGTTCTGAAAATTAACTGTTGGTTATATAAAAATGATTCATAATTTGAAGTGTTCGTGCTTAGGATAGTGTGAGACCATAACTCCGGCAAGGGCAGGAAGGCTCTCCAAGGTTGTTTGCCGAGAGGCTGTGGTGTGGTGAATTTCCTGATTTGGCTGTTTTAGCCATGGACTTTGTAACTCTCACCTAATATCTGGGTCCCCCAAATCCACCTCACCTGCTGTCAAACTGCTTCTGACTCTAGCAACCCTCCTTTGGTTTTCTGAAGCTATAAATTTTTGTAGAAAGAGACTGCCCATCATTATCCTAAGAAGCTTCTTGTGGATCCAAACCTTATGCTTTCAATTAGGAGCCCCCAAATGTTATGCAATATGCCTCCAATTCTCCTCAAATGACGAGGTAGAACTTTGCAAATTTTAGATACTTAAGAACCACCAAAGATAATCAGTGAATTGCTAATAATGTAAATAAAGTATATGAGACTCTTTTGTGTGGTTGGTTTTGCCATCCCCTAAGATTAAAATGAACTATCCCAGAGGTTGAAAAGTGGGAACTCCCTGCCATCAAGAAAGAAGAGCTGAGAGTAGAGTGTGTCTCGTGTACTTGAGATTCTTGAGCTGAAATTCTTTAACCCAGGAGAACAAGAGCTGTAACTGGAGCCACAGCAATCTGATAATGTCAGAGAAATGGCTGCACCAAAAGCAGTAAGACCTGGGCCAGTGCATGAGACAGAGTTTGGACTTTCTGGCCCACAGAGAGAGAAAGCTGAGTACTTCCTGTCAAGACTTGGTAGCAGAGTAGATGCTTTTGGACATTTGTTGGGGAATTAGGTTGTGAATCCACTGAGTTAGAGTTGAGTGCGTTTGAGCCTAGTCTTGAATTGCAGAAGGGTCGTTTTGGGACCCTGAAGTTGGTTGAGCTTGGGAAAATTTACCTGAACAGGGCAAAGGGCAAGATTGTAAGGCTGATCGTGCAGAGAGACCTGCTAAGAGAGGCTATTTCATTAACAAACTGTAGCTGAGAGTTTCAGATCCTGAATTGTACCCTTTTACTTCCCTGATAAACTGCTAATTGTAGGTATGTTCTTTGTGATCACTGCAATGAATTATCAATCCTAACAGAGACATAGAGTACCATGAGGGAGATTGTTGATATCAGAATTGGGTAAAAAGAAAAAAGTGTTGGGACAATGGAGGCTTGTGTGACCTGATTGGAATCAGTCTTGGGCTGATGTGGAGAGAGATTCTTGCTCCTTGTGGAGTTGTAGGAGGTCAGGCCATGCAGTCCCCATAGTCCAGCCTAGACTTTGTGGCTCTGGTTCCCCTTTCTTACTTTTGAGGTCCATGCTCTTTCCCTAGGGCAAAATACCTTTACTTGCATATATTGTGGAAGAGGTTATAATATTTCCTGTGGTTGCCTTCCTGTGAAGCTTGTACAGAGCCATAGTTGTTTTTCTTAGAAGAATCTTTAAAGAATTCTGCCACTAAAATATTATCTCCAGTTTGTTATTTGAACTATTCCACTAACTTAACACTTATTAATGAATCTCTAACATGTACATATATTATGAAACGTGATAATAAAATCCATCCTCTTGATACCCTGCATCTGATATTTTAAGAATTAGTTGTTCTTCTTTAATTCTTTTTCTTCTCTGAAATGAGCCACTCGTTTTAAAAAGCACAATTTATCATGTGTATTTGTTTTCTTTTCATCTCCAGAGTAATATATCATGTGATCATCCGATTCAAAATGCCCCATGCCAGTCCATCTCATCTCACCAGTGCCTAGTATGTCAATATTTATGTGTTTCATTTCTTCCTTAACAATAACTAATTTTCCTACATTCATGGTTCTCACATTTCATGTCCCAATCACTAGTGTCTGCTTACAACTATTCCTCTTCCTTTGTATTTCCATACTTAAAACTCAACCTCCTTTGCCGTTTCTGTTATCTAAATGTGTTCTGTTGTACATAGGGTTTTCAGAGGCCTGCTATTTCAGAAGTGGATGGCCAATCCTTCTTCCTAGTTCAGATTTGGAGAGTATCAGACAAACCAGCATTTTATAGAAAAAGTGAAAGGTGTATCCCTTATTGTGGAGTTAACCATTAGTATCATTGTTGTCCCTGCCTTTGCAACACGTGTCTTTACCTGCTCCACCATCCACCAGGATATCCATCCACTTTTACCCACTCCCTTCACATCTATCTCCCATTGACCAGTCCTTGATCTAGTAGCTTATATATGAAGCATCCTTGGCTTCTGTGATTCCAAACACGTCGGCTTCTGGTAGTTTCTTATGTTGGGACCAGTGTCTCCGAAGTTTAGTGGTAATGTTTCCCGAGTGAAGGCGATGTGTCCTGTAGAACTGGTATGTAGACAGGTTCCAGGCGGGTTTGGCCTCTTGCGAAACCTATACTTGGGCCAGGAGGCAGTCGTCAGAACAGAGCATGGGAACGCTGCATGGTTCAAAATTGGGAAGGGCGTACACCAGGGATGCATCCTATCTCCATACCTTTTCAACCTGTATGCAGAACAGATCCTCTGGGAGGCTGGGCTCTATGAAGAGAAATGTGGGGTCAAGATTGGTGGAAAATCTATCAATAATCTGCGTTATGCAGATGACACAGCCCTGCTTGCTGAAACTGAGGAGGACCTGAAACACCTGCTGCAGAGGGTCAAGGACTGTAG
>NW_006399922.1:3752338-3753677 GCF_000299155.1 Elephantulus edwardii | reverse complement strand
GATTGAAGCTCAATATCAAGAAAACAAAGATTCTCACCACTGGGCCAATTGGCAGCATCAGTATGGATGGTGAAGAGATTGAGATAGTTTACAGTTTTAGTTTACTTGGCTCCACAGTCAGCACTCTTGGTAACAGCAGCCAGGAAATCAGGAGACGAATTGCGTTGGGAAAGTCGGCTGTGAGGGACCTCTCAAGAATACTGAAGTGCAGCGACGTTAGGCTGGAGACTAAGGTGTGCCTGATCCAGGCTATAGTCTTTGCAATTACGTGCTGTGCATCGGAGAGTTGTACAGTGAATAGGGATGATAGAGAATTAATGCTTTTGAGTTGTGGTGCTGTAGAAGAGTGTTGAGTATTCCATGGACTGCTAGGGGAACAAACAGATTTGTCCTGGAGAGGGTGAAGCCAGAATGTTCCCTGGAGTCAAGGATTCTGAAGCTTCGTCTGACATACTTTGGGCATGTTGCAAATAGGAACTGGTCCTTGGAGAAGGACATCATGTTTGGGAGAGTGGAGGGATAGCTCAGGAGAGGAAGACCCTCGATGAGATGGATCGATTCTGTGAGTGGAGTGGTGGGAATGAATGTGTTTGATACAACGAGGTCAGCACAGGATAGAACGGCGTTTAGGGCTCTTGTAAATAGTGTTGCTATGAGTTGCAAACGACTTGATGACACATACCAGTAACAACAACAACAACAATATTCCTTTTAAGCAATTCTCTCCCTCATATGTTTCAATGTAGTATACATTAAATATCCCCACTTTTCTTAGTTCCCTCCCAACCCTGATGTCAGTCCTGTATTAACAGTGACATTATGCAGTATTTGTCCTTTTGTGACAGAGATATTTCACTCATGGTCACCCATTTTGTATAATATTTCGAGTTACTTTTTCAGTGCTGCATAGTATTCCATTGTGTGAATATACCACAACTTCTCTATCCATTTGTTTGATGGACACTTGGGTTGTTTCTATTTCTTTGCTGTTGTGAACAACGCAGCAGTAAACATGGATGTGCACACAGAAAGGGTTTGTATTTTTTAAAAATTTATTGTTAATTTCAATGAAAATTTACAGAGACTTTCGATTTCCATTCATTCATTGTTGCACTTTTCTCCCCTTCCAACATTCCCTTTAGTACACTACCCTCTTGGAACAGTTAAAGAAAAATTCTTTCATTGTTTTACAATCCCTCCCCCAGGTCCACTCCACTATGCAGCCTTCATTCTGGACTCCTGTCAGGACAAAAATACATAGTCACATATCCCTTTTGAATAGTTTTCTCCCTCATCTGTTTCAATGCAGTATACATTATTGAACCCATCTTTCTCAGTC
>NW_006399922.1:3734945-3750723 GCF_000299155.1 Elephantulus edwardii | reverse complement strand
AACAGATTCATCCTGGAAAGGGTTAAACTAGGTGGCTCTTTGGAGGCAAGGATTCTGAGGCTCCATCTAACATACTTTGGACATGTTGTAAGAAGAGACTGGTCCTTGGAGAAGGACATTATGCTGGGGAGGGTGGAGGGACAGCGCAGGAAGGGAAGGCCCTCTATGAGGTGGATTGATTAGATGACTGGGGTTATCGGGATGGGATTGTCAGAGACAGTGCGGTTGGCAGAAGACAGAGCAGAGTTTAGGGCTGTTGTGCATAGAGTCGCTATGAGTCACTATGTGACTCGACGGCACATAAAAATAACAACATTTGTTTTCTTAATATATTGGTATATTATATATTGCTCTTAATAAAAATGTTATCACATGGCATGAAGTTGTAACTTGCCTTTTCAACATTCAACATTAATTTTAAGTCATTTGTGTAAGTCATTTTAATATAGCTCTGGTTAATTCATTTTTTGCCATGGGATAAAGTGAGCATGTTGTAGTTGTTGTTATGTGCCATCAATTAATGACATTAATTTTAAGTCATTCATGTAAGTCATTTTAATATAGCTCTGGTTAATTCATTTTTTGCTATAGGATTAAGTGAGCATGTTGTTGTTGTTGCTATGTGCCATGAAATCGCCTGTGACTCACAGCAACCTTATGTACAACAGCCCTAAACCTTGCCCTGTGACAGTCTCACTGTCTCTGATACACTCACCCCCACTACTCCAATTCCTGAATCAATCTACCTCATAGAGGGTCCTCCTCTCCTGCTTTGTCCCTCCACCCTTCCAAGCGTGACATCCCTCTCCAAGGACTAGTCCCTCCTTGTAACATGTCCAGAGTAAGTCACATGAAGCTTCAGAATCCTTGCTTCCAAGGAGCAGCCCATTTTAACCCTCTCAAGGATGAACCTGTTCGCTTTGTTAGCAATACTCTCCTCCAGCACTACTGCTCAAAGCTACCAATTCTCCTTCTGTCCTCACTAGTCATTGTCCAGTTCTCTGATGCATAACAAGTGATTGCAAAGACCATGGCCTGTATCAGACATACCTTAGTCTCCAGAGAGACACCATTGCTCTTCAGTACTTTGGAGAGGTCCCTAACAGCAGAATTTCCCATCGTAATACGTTTTTTTAATTTCCTAGCTACTGGTGCCAAGAGTGTTAACCATGGAGCCAAGCAGACTAAAGTTGTTAACAATCTCAATCTCTTCACCATCCATCCTGATGCTACCAATTGGTCCAGTGGTGAGAATCTTTGTCTTCTTGACATTGAGCCTCAGTCCATACTGAAGCCTGCAGTCCTTGACCCTCTGCAGCAAGTGCTTCAGGTCCTCCTCAGTTTCAGCAAGGAGGGTTGTGTCATCTGCTTAACACAGATTGTTGATGAGTCTCCCACCAATCCTGATACAGCTCTTCTCCTCAAAGAGCCCAGCCTCCTGGGATAATCTGTTCTGCATATAGGTTGATAAGGTATGGAAGAGATAGGACACATCCCTGGTGTACACCCTACCCAGTTTTGAGCCATGCAGTGTTTCCTTGCTCAGTTCTGACTACTGTCTCCTGGTGCAACTATAGGTTTCACATTAGTACAATCAAATGTTCTGGAATTCTCATTCTTCTCAGAGTCAGCCACAGTTTGTTGTGATCCACATAGTTAAACGCCTTTGCATAATCAATGAAACACAAGTAAGACATTCCTCTCCCTGCTTTCAGCCAAGATCTATCTAACATTATCTACAATATCCCTAGTACCACGACCCCTTCTAAACCCAGTCTGGACTTCTCGCAGTTCGCTGTTAATGTGCTGTTCTAGTTGTTTTTGGATAATCTTCAGCAGAATCTTGCTTGCATGTGGTATCAGTGATATTGTTCAATAATTTCCACACTCTGTTGGGTCAACTTTTTTTTTGGAATGGGAACAGCATAAGAAATTGTCAGCAGCTGAAGTATTTGGAATCATAGAAGCCCATAAAGCTTGAGATATAAGCTATCAGATCAAGGGCTGGACAATGGGAGATAGGTGTTGAAGAGAGTGGGTGGGAGTGGATGGGGATGTTGATATATGGTGGAGCAGGGAAGTAAGTGGGTTAAGATACTTGTGTCAAGGGTGGGGACAACATTTGAAACTAATGGTTAATTCTGTAATTGGGGGAAATATCTTTCATCTGCTTTTTCTGTAAAATGCTTGTCTGTCTGATACTTCTCTAAATCTGAGCATTCAGATTAAGACAGAGGAGGAAGAAGGATTGGCCATCATCTTCTGAAATAGCAGGCCTCTGAAAACCCTGAACAGAACACACATAGATAGGGAAAATAAGGTGGAGCTTTCAAATATTGAAATACAAAGGAAGAGGAACAGTTGTAAGCAGGCATGGAATGTGAGAACTATGAATGTAGGAAAATTAGATATTGTTAAGAAAGAAATGGAACACATAAATATTGACATACTAGGTACTGCGGAGATGAAATGGACTGGCATGGGACATTTTGAGTCAGATGATCATATGATCTGTTTCTCCAGAGATGAAAAAATGAGCAAAAATGGCCTTGCTTTCATAGTTACTGAACAATCCAGTCAAGATGCACTAACAATAATGGGTGACTGGAATGCACAAGTTGGGAACAGAGAAGAAGGATCAGTAGTTGGAAAACATGGACTCAGTGACAGAAATGAAGCTGGAGATAGAATGATTGAATTTTGCACAATTAAAAACTTATTCATTGCAAATATGTGTTATGAGAAACTTAAACACAGGTTATACACATGGGTTTCACCTGATGGTATGCATAGGAATCAGATTTATTACATCTGTGGAATGAATCTCTGGAGAAGCTAAGTATCAGCTGTGAAAACTAGGCCAGGTACTGATTATGGAACAGACCACAACTATTCATATGCAAGTTAAAGCTGAAGCTGAGGAAAATTAAATCAAATCCACGGGAACCAAAATATGACCTTGAGTCTATCTCATCTGAATTTCAGAACCATCTCAGGAACAGGTTTGAGGCCTTGAATACCAAGGAGTGAAGACCAGATGAGTTGTGGGAGGATATCAAGGGTATCATCCAGGAAAAGTGCAAAAGGTCATCACAAAGACAGAGGAGGAAGAAAAGCCCAAAATAGATGTCAGAAGAGACTCTGAATATTGCACTGGAGCACAGAGAAGCTAAAGCACAAGGAAGAATTCAAGATACTAAAGAGCTGAACAGAAGATTTCAAAAGGCAGCACGGGATGACAAAGTAAAATATTACAATGAAATGTGCAAGGAGCTGAAGTCAGAAAATCAGAAGGGCTGAACTCTCAGCATTTCTTAAGCTCAAGGAACTGAAGGACAAATTCAAACCTTAAGTTGTATACTTAAGGCTGATTTGGGAAGAATATGAAATGATCCAGGACTTTTTAAAAGAAGATGGAAAGAATATACAGAGTCATTGTAACGAAAGGAATTGGTAGACACAGAAGAATTTCATGAAACAACATATGAGCAACAGCCTATTGTGATGAAGGTAGAAGTTCAAGCTGCTTTGAAAGAATGGGCAAAAAATAAGGCCCCAGGAATAGATGGTATACCAGTTGACATATTTCAACTAAAAGGTGCTGTCCTAGATGTGCTCACCAAGCTGTGCCAAAAATCTGGAGGCCAATCTCTTGGCCAACTGACTGGAAGAGATCTATATTTGTTTTCATTCCAAAAAAAGAAAGTGAGCATTATTTTGTTTTCTTTGTAGGCAGTCAGATTACTTATGAGTAATATCATTTTGTTCTTACTATTTCCCGTTAGTCTATTTGTCTTATCAGTCCGTTCTTAAGTAGAAGTGGTAGTGGCTTGGCATACAGTTCCTGATTCTAAAGGGAATCTTAGTAATGGTATAACATTACAAAGAATTTTTGCTTGGGATTAAGCCTTTGTTCTGCCAGCACACTCAACCCAATCCCTCTATAGCAGAGACCCCAAAATGTTACTATTTATTGCTGGATTAAAGTCACTTATTACATGTTCAGCTTATTTCTCATAGAGTTATATGATGTATTTATGTTCAAATGTGTTTTTTTCCCCAATGTAAAACTCTTTTGAATAAAAGAATATCAAGAGAACTGAGAGTCAGAGTGTATTTTTGATATTTGCAAACTGTCATCTTGATTCTGAGATTTTATATTTTTTACTATTTAATGTTAAATATTTTGTTACTTCTATATGTACAAAATAAAGAAATGGGACCAGTGAGCCTTTGGCTCACTAGAGAAAGCTGTAATATTACTTTATGAAGTGAGAGTCCATAGGGAGGTGTTTGTATGAAATTTTATTATGCAAAGGCATTTGACTGCATGGATCATAACAAACTGTGGCTGACTCTGAGAAGAATGGGAATCCCAGAACATTTAATCGTGCTAATGTGAAACCTACACTTGGACCAAGAGGCAGTCGTCAGAACAGAGCAGGGCAACACTGCATGGTTCAAAATTGGGAAGGGTGTATGCCAGGGATGTGTCCTATCTCCATACCTTTTCAATGTGTATGCAGAGCAGATTATCCGAGAGGCTGGGCTCTATGAGGAGAAGCGTGGCATTAGGATTGGTGGATGATCTATCAACAATCTGTGTTATGCAGATGACACAACCCTGCTCGCTGAAACTGAGGAGGACCTCATGCACTTGCTGCAGAAGGTCAAGGACTGCAGCCTTCAGTATGGACTGAGGCTCAATGTCAAGAAGACAAAATTTCTCACCACTGGACCAATTGGTAGCATCAGGATGAATGGCGAAGAGATTGAGATTATTCACAGCTTCAGTTTAATGGGAAAGTCTGCTGTTAGGGACCTCTCTAAAGTACTCAAGAGCAATGGTGTGTCTCTGGAGACTAAGGTGCGCCTGATATAGGCCATGGTCTTTGCAATCACTTGTTATGCATCAGAGAGTTGGACAATGACTAGGGAGGATAGAAGGAGAATTGACGCCTTTGAGCTGTGGTGCTGGAGAAGAGTATTGAATGTTCCATGGACTGCCAAGAAAACAAACAGATTCATCCTAGAGAGGCTTAAACAAGGCTGCTCCTTGGAGGCAAGGATTCTGGGGCTTCGTCTGACATGTTTTGGACATGTTGTAAGGAGAGACAGGTCTGTAGAGAGGGACATCATGCTGGGTAGGGTGGAGGGACAGCGCAGAAGGGGAAGACCCTCTATGAGGTGGATTGATTCAGTGACTGGGGTAATCGGATGAGTATGTCAGGGACAATGAGATTGGCACAGGATAGAGCAAGGTTTGGGGCTGTTGTACGTAGGGTCGCTATGAGTCATAAACTACTCAACGGCACATAACAACAACAACAACAATGCAATTTTTAAAATTAAGGAGTTTTATTCTTATTAACTTTTGAGTAACCATCTCAGTTGCTTTTTTTCTCTCAGTACTGTCTTAGTAGTACTAAGTAGAATTTCTTCAGTGGTAGTATTGGAAGCATGATGTAACTGGCTAGTCATCTGCAATTTATAATTACCCTGTATACAACAGACTGAGACCCTGTCCTGCATCATCTACACAATCTCTGCTGTGCACATGCATGTTGTTGGAGTTACTGTAGCATTTCATTTCACTGAGGGTCTTTCTCATTTTTGGTGGTACTCTGCTTTTCAACTATCATGTCCTTGTCTGGGCACTAAAATCTCCTGGTAACATGATCAAAATATGTAAGATAATGTCTCACCATCTTGCCAGAAGAAGCATTCTGATTTCATGTCTTCAAAGATAATTTATTTTTTGATGAAAGAATAAGCTTTATTTATTCTTTGATTTCTCTGCAGCTCTTAATGGCAGCTTCTATGGCTGTTGATTGTGGATCCAAATAAAATGAAATCATTGACCATGTCAATATTGTTTCTATTTATAAGGTTTACTCATTAGTCCACTTGTGAAGATTTTTGTTTTCTTCATGTTGAGATTTAATCTACCAAAAACTATATGGTCATTGATCTTCAGTAAGTGTTTTAAGTCCTCTTCACTTTCAGCATCCCAGGTGGTGCTATCTGCCTATTGTCTAATTCCTTGGATTGTTTTTTCCGCATATAGATTGAATGGATATGGTGAAAGAATATGATCCTGATGCATAACTTCTTTGGTTTTCAATCATGCAGTATTGCCTTGTCCTTTTTGAATAATGGCTTTTAGTCCGCATACAGTTTCCACATGAGTACAAATGAGCATTCAGGATTCTCTTCTTCTCAGTGCTATTTATTATGATTTATACAGATGATTGACAAACTGACAGGTGATTGATCTTTGCATAGTCAATGAAACATAAGTAAACATCTTTATGGTTTTTCCTATTTTCTGCCATGATCCATCTGACATCTGCAATGCTGTCCCTCTTTCCATGGCTTCTTCTGAATCCAGCTTACATTTTTAGCGTTTTTCTATTGGTGTACTATTTTTCCAGCTGTTTCTGAATAATTTTCAGCAAGATTCTACTTGAGTGTGATGTTAATGATACTATTTTATGATGTCTACATTCTGTTGAATCTTTGTTTTTCGAATGAATACATGTAAGTCTTTTTCAGTTGCTTAGACAGATGTCTAAGTCTTTGATGTTTTTTGATATTGTATAGCTGGACAATGACTAAGGATGACAGAAGAAGACTTGATACCTTTGAGCTGTGGTGCTGGAGAAGATATTGCACATACTATGGACTAGCAAGAAAATAAATAGGTCTGTCTGGGAGAGGGTGAAACCAAGTTTCTCATTGGAGGCTAGGATTTTGAAGCTCTCTTTCCCACTTACTTTGGG
The DNA here is from genome assembly GCF_000299155.1 of Elephantulus edwardii. NCBI lineage: Eukaryota > Metazoa > Chordata > Mammalia > Macroscelidea > Macroscelididae > Elephantulus > Elephantulus edwardii. The sequence continues at coordinate 3,743,941 of NW_006399922.1, read as the reverse complement.
CATGTGGCAAGGAGGGACTGATCCTTGATAAGGACCTCATGCTCAGAAGGGTGGAAGGACAGTGCAGGAGAGGAAGACCCCAAATAAGATGGACTGATGCAGTAACTAGGACAGTGGGGTAGGTGTGTTGGAGTCAAGTGAGACTGGCTCAGGAGAGGGGAAGCTTCATATCTGTTGTACATAGGGTTGTGACTCGATGGCACATAGCAACAGCAATATACGTGTTCAGTACTGCATATGTTTGTTGAAAGACCTCTGTTAATTTTCTGTTAATTTGTAGAATTTTATATTTGACCATTCCTCCAATGTAGCTTGGACTTCTCTCAATATTATTAATTCTTGATCATGTACTGCCACCTGAAATAGTTCAGTGTCAACCAGTTCTTTTTTGGGATAGTGACGCAATATAATTCTTCAGCCTTTTTTTTCCATATTTTCTACATCATTGAATATTTTGCCCATAGAATCCTTCAGTATTATAAATTAAAGGCTTGAATAATTTCCTTAAGTCCTTGAATGTGAGAAATGTTGAGTATATTCATTCTTCCTTTTTGGTGATCTGACTTGAGGACTTTGCACATTCCATTATAATACTTTGTTTGGTATGCTAAAGCAAAGATGCCATTTTAAATATTAAGGTGTGCATGATCCAAGTCATGGTATTTTTATTTGCTTTATTTGCATCTGAAAGTGGGACCGTGAATAAGGAAGAAGAATCAGTACATTTGAATTATAGTGTCAGTGGGCTGCCAAATGAGCAAAGAAGTCTGTCTTGGAGGAAGTTCAGCCAGAGTGCTACTTCAAGGCAAGAATGGTGAAATTTAGTTTGACATACTGTTGCTGTGTTTTCAAGAAGTGCCAGTCTTTAGAAAAGGCCATCATTCTGGGAATGGTAGGGGAGATCAGAGAAAGAGAAGAACCTCAACAAGGTAGACTGACAAAGTGTAACAATAAGCTTAAAACATTGTAGGCATTAAAAGAATGGTACAAAACAGGGCAGTTTTAAGATTTGTTCATAGAGTGGTTATGAATTGTAGTACTCAAAGTTAGTTTATCACTATATATGGCACGAGAGCTTTCATGGCCTGATGGTAAGGAGTTATACTGCCAAGTCCCAAGGCAGGTGGTTCCAGTCTGCCAGCTGTTCCATGTGAGAAGGATGAAGTGTGTCTTCCCATGTGATTTTTAGCCTCTGGAAACTTGTTGGAGGGTCAGCTATGAGTCATTTCTGACTGATGGCACATAACAATAAAGCCCAGGAGCAAGCCAAAAGCTATTTCTCAACGAATAGTTGTTTGAAGAGAATGTCAGAGTTTTCCTCCAAAATCCTATGAATCTGCCCTCTGTTCATCAGTATGGAAATTCTACTGGTAAAATCTGTCTTTAGTGGGCCCAAGTAATAAACTTTCTTTCTACCATTATCCTACACACCCATAATTTCCACCTCCACACATATTTTTAATAATTCTATTTGTACATATTAGAAAATCAGGCATTTCTTTTGGAGTGTAACATACTCTTTCTGGATCACAGTTCGTGCTTTACCTTTTTGGGCTCACTGAGATGTCAGTTTTAGATGTAGAAGCAGAAATGTGTGGTGAAGACTGACTTCTGGGGAAAACAGATCCTTCCACAATCCTTGAAGGTCAAAATATTTGAGTACATAAGTGAGTTTTTTTTTTTGTTTTGTTTTTACTTCTAAAAGACTGATGCTAAGTTTTAGTAACAATTCCTGGATCACTTTTTATTTTAAGTGACTGATTAAAATTGAAAAAGGGTGATGTGAATTCTGATTTCCAAGAGATTATTTTTAAAAATTTGAACTGCCAAAGACTCATCTTTCTGAATTTCTAATTGTCAACCATAATGAATGCCCTTAGCTGTCATGGCCAGAATATTAAATCCTGCTTATGGCATGGGGCTATATATTTTAGATACTTTAAATGATAATGTATGATCATGTTGGTTTGTTTCATAATACTAGTCCTAGCTTTTATTTTTAAGAATGCTAAGTCATTGGTTAGGAACAGCCCTGGATGATAGCATTATTGTTACAATCTATGCTAGGAGATTCCTTGAAATCCACACACCAGGATCACAGAAAAGGTGGGCAACCTGCGTGCATCTTTCTTATTGCCTCCTGTGTTCTTCCTGTTTGTGATTTAGTGTGATCACCTCTTGATGCCATACTTTGTAGTTTATATTAATAAAAAAAGTTCAAACTCATTGTCACAGAGTCAGAACAGACTTACTTTGACCCTGCAACAGGTTTTGGAGGCTTTCAACCACAAATGAGGACACTATATTTTCCTGAGCCACTGGTGGACTCAGATAGGCACCACTTTTGGGTTATTAGCACAGTTCCATACAGACTAAGCCACCAGAACTCCCTATACTTGATAGTGAAGAATTAATGAACACAGGGCCAACATCTTTTATCTCTATAACACATGTCTATTCTGGTGCCTGGTTTTGATCATTAAATATTTGGTATAGATTGAAAGATGGAATAAAACATAAATATTCAGTCCTACTCAGAATTTTATGGATACATTGTTGTTGTTGTTGTTAGGTGCCATTGAGTTGCCTGAGACTCTTAGTGACCTTTTGTACAACAGCCCTAAACCCTAATCCATCCCTTGCCAATCTTATTATCTCTAACACACATACGCCCATTACTCCAGTCACTAAGTCAGTCCATCTCATCAAGGGTCTTCCTCTCCTGTGCTGTCCCTTCACCCTCCCAAGCATTATGTCCATCTCCAAGGACTGGTCCCTCCTTGCAACATGTCCACAGTATGTCAGATGAAGCTTCAGAATCCTTGCCTCCAGGGAGCAGCCTGGTTTAACCCTCTTCAGGGTAAACATGTTCTTTCTCTTAGGAATCTATGGTATATGTTCAACACTTCTCCAACACCACAGCTCAAAGGCATCAATTCTCCTACTGTCATCCCTAGTTATTGTCCAGCTCTCTGATGCTTAGCAAGTGATTATAAAGTCCATGGCCTGGATCAGGTCACCTTAGTCTCCAGACTGACATCATTGCTCTTCAGTACTTTGGAGAGGTCTCTGGCGACAGACTTCCTCAGTGAAATACATTTTTTAATTTCCTGGCTGCTGGTGCCAAGATTGTTGATTGTGGAGCCAATCAAACTAAAGCTCTTTATAATCTCGATCTCTTCACTATCCATCATGATGCTGCTAATCGGCCCAGTGGGGAGTGTCTTGGTTTTCTTGACATTGAGCTTAAATCCATATTGAAGACTGCAGTCTTTAACTTTCTACAGCAATTGCTTCAGGTCCTCCTCAGTTTCAGCAAGGAGGGTTGGGTCATCTGCATAACTCAGATGGCTGAAGAATCTTCTTCCAATACTTATGTCACATTTCACCTCATAGAGCCCAGTTTCCTGGATGAGGAAGTATTAAAAGAAGATGGAAAGAGTATACAGAGTGATTGTTCCAAAAGGAGTTGGCAGACATGTAAGAATTTAATGAAACAATGTATGAGCAAGAGCCTATGGTGATGAAGGAGGAAGGTCAAGCTGCTCTGAAACAATTGGCAAAAAACATGGCCTTAAGCATTGATAGTATACATATTGATATATTTTTTTATTAAATTTTATTGATTTTAATGAACATTTACAGAGATTTGGGGTTTTCATTCATTCATTGTTGCACTATCTACCCTCCTCCCCAGTTCATTCTTCTTTTCCCCCCCTTGAAAGTCTGTTTTAATTGTTCAATTGCCACAGTGCTTGTCGAAGCCAGTTCTGATTAATCTCCTTTGTCAGTGTGTCCTTTGCCATTCCCTATCAGTCCTCCTTGAGAGAGATTTCGCCGATACATAAGGAAAAGGGGATGGCGTATTCTCTTAACTATTTCCTGCTGGAAAGGGACTCTGTAGGTTTCAGGGTGAAGATTTTCTCTCACTACTCTAAAGGGCCCCTTTGGCAATAGAAAACACATAGACTATTATGGAGATTGATTTTGGAATTTAGATGCACTGTTATCAGTTGTGCTTAGCTGTGCATGTTCATATCCTTGAATATGTAACATGGAAGTGTTGCAGCCTAGAAGACACAAATTTAACTAACAAGTTAAAAGTACGTGAGTCAAAAATTGAAAAGCAATAATATTCCAGGTAGAGGCTTTAATAGGGGCACCAATCAAGTTACAGAGGGAAGGTGGTTCTCACAATAAAAGGCCTATTGACTAGCGCTTTGTCTATTATAAAGGTTAGGAATCACAAGATGTAGAGGTTCAACTATGTTATTTATTGTTCTTAAGTCCTGGAGCAAATTCCATTTACCACTGGGTTGTTTTACAACTTGGAAGTCCGTATGCAAGGCATAGGTGAAGTAAGGAGCTGCTTATGAGGTTTTCCATCAATTCCAATAACTAAGAAATAGTGAGAAGAGTTGGGACCTCAGAAGGCTTTTAGGACCAGATAGTAGGCTCTTGTGTCCAGGAAAAAATGAATCTCCTTATCAGTAATGCTAATGCTCACCCACAGCTCTTCTGGGAGGATCTAAATCATTGAAGCATCCTCCTTTGTTTCCAGCTGGGAGCTGGGGCCTGTCAGTTCTGTCAGCTACAAGGACCTGATATGGGCCACCCTTGGCCAACTGTCCTTCAGAGTCACACTTAAAACAAGTGAGTGGGAGCTTCCTCTCTACTCCCTTGCCTATGTTTTTCTCGTCTGTGAAACTGTCTACTGAAGTGGCCCAGCTTTCCACAGTGGAAGCAATTCTGACCTCCTTTATTACCTTTGGGTGGCACTGTTTATGAGTAAGACTTCCTTTTCCTGACACAGGCCCTAAACTGGCAGCAATAGCTGCCCCATTAATTTTGGCCATTCTCTGGTCTTTTCTCTTCCCTCTAGATCCCAGTTGTTAAAAGAGGGAAAAATTTAAACAAATGTATAACAAATGATTTTGAACATTATAATCTTTTAAGCTTAAGGCTAGAAATATTAACAGTATGATCATTTCCAATCCAGAGATACATATTCCAGTACAGTTCATATTTTCCATAAATGCTTTTGGTAAGAGGAATATTATAAATGTGGACACATTTCCACTATTCCTCCTCTGTGCCATGATATAGTGTTATTAGCATGAGCAGTTACAAATCCATTGTCATCCTTTCTCTAACTTTCTCATTCTTTCTTTTTTAAATTTAAATTTGTTATTAATTTCAGTAAATATTTACAGAGGCTTTGGATTTCCATTCATTCATTGTTGCACATTTGTCCCCTCCTAAAGCTCTCCCCCAGAACACTACCCTCTTGGAAAAGTAAAAGAAAAATTCTTTCATTGTTTTACAAACCCTCCCCCAGGTCCACTCCACTATGTAGCCATCGCTCTAGACTCCTGTCATGGCAGAAATACCTAATCACCTCTCTTTTAAACAGTTTTCTCCCTCGTCTGTTTCAGTGCAGTATACATTATTGAGCCCATCTTATTCAGTCTCTCCCCAACCCAAAGTTCAGTCCATTTCTACAACAGTGGCACCATGCAATATTTGTCCTTTTGTGACTGGGATATTTCACTCAGCATAATGTTCTCCAGAGTCAACCATTTTGAATAATATTGTATGAGTTCTTTGTTTTTCAATGCAGCATAGTATTCCATTGTGTGAATATACCACAGCTTCTCTGTCCATTTGTTCGTTGATGGGCACTTAGGTTGTTTCCAACTCCTTGCTATTATGAACAAAGCTGCAGTAAACATGGGGGTGCATATATCTGCTTGGGTGTCAGTTATGGTCTCTTTGGGGTATATTCCCAGTAGTGGAATTGCTGGGTCAAATGGTATCTGTATTTGAAACTTTTTGAGAAAGTACCATACCGCTTTCCACAGGGGTTGCACCATTTTACATTCCCACCAACAGTGAATAAGGGTTCCAGTTTCTCCACAACCTCGCCAGCATTTGTTGCTTGCTGCTCTGTTAAGTTTTGCTATTCTGACTCGGGGGAGACGATATCTCATAGTTGTTTTAATTTGCATCTCTCTTAGAGCTAGGGATTTTGAGCATTTCTTCATGTGCTTGTTAGCCATCTGAATGTTTTCTTCGTTGAAGTGCCTGCTCATGTCCGGTGCCCATTTTTCTATTGAATTATTTAACTTTATCTTGTTGTGGTGCTCAAGTATTTCATAAATTCTGGATATAAGTCCCTTAACTGATATGTTATTACCAAATACGTTTTCCCAGTCGGTGGTTTCCCTTTTTACCCTGTTGGAGAAGTTTTTGGATGTGCATAGGGATTTGAGTCTTAGAAGATACCATTCATCTACTTTTTCTTCTCCCGGTTTTAGGTTTTTCAGGATAGTGGGAAGACTGTTTATGTTGTGGATTAGGACTTCTAGTGTTGTTCCTAGCTTTTCTGTAATAAAGTTTATAGTCCTTGATTTTTGTCCTAGTTCCATGATCCACCTTGAGTTGATTTTTGTCTATGGAATGAGGTGTGGGTCTTGCTTGAGTCTTTTGCAGATACTTTTCCAATTTTGCCAACACCATTTGTTAAAAAGGCTGTCGTTTCCCCAGTTGACTGATTTCATCTCCTTGTAAAAATTTAGTTGACCATAGATAGATGGGCTGATCTCCTCAATTCTATTCCATTGATCCATGTGTGTGTCATTGTACCACTACCATGCTGTCTTTACCACTACGGCAGTGTAGTAGGATTTGAAATCAGGAAGCGAGATACCTCCTATCATTCTTTTATTTTTAAGGTGTGCTTTGCTTATTCGGGGCTTCTTTCCATTCCAGATGAACCTGGAGATTGCCTTTACCATCTCACTGAAGAATGGGATTGGTATTTGTATTGGGATTGCATTAAATGTGTAAATTGCCTTTGGTAGTATTGCCAGTTTCACAACATTGAGTCTTCCTATCCATGAGCAAGGGATATTTTTCCACTTCTTAAGATCTCTTTTTGTTTCTTGTAGTAATGTTTTGTAATTTTCTTTGAAAAGGTCCTTTGTGCTTCTGGTTAAACTTATTCCCAAGTATTTAATCTTGTGATTAGCTGAAGGTTATTGTTTTTCTTCGTTCCAACTCTGTATTCTCTTTGTCACTGTAGCGAAATCCAGCTGATTTCTGTATGTTGATTTTGTATCCTGCCGCTTTGCTAAATTGGTCCACTGTGTCCAATAGTTTTCTTGCTGCGTCTTTAGGGTTTTCTAAGTATACTATCATGTCATCCGCATAGAGGGATAATTTTACCTTCTCGTTGCCAATTTCGATACCTTTTATTCCCTTCTCTTGTCTTATTGCTAACACTAAGACTTCCAAAACAATGCTGAATAAGACAGGTGATAGTGGGCATCCTTGCCTAGCTCCTGTTCTTAAGGGGAATGCCTTTAACCTCTCTCCTTTGAGAACAATGTTGGTTCTAGGGTTTTCATAAATACTTCTTACTATGTTGAAGAAATTGCCCTCTAATCCTATTTTGTTGAGTGTTTTAATCAGGAAAGCGTGTTGGATTTTGTTAAAGGCCTTTTTTGCATCAGTTGATAGGATCATGTGGTTCTTGTTCTTTGCCTTGTTAATGTGATGAATTACTTTAATTGTTTTGCTTATGTTGAACCATCCTTGCATACCTGTTATGAATCCCACTTGGTCATGGTGAATTATTTCTTTGATGTATCATTGGATTCTATTTGCCAGTTATTTTATTCAGGATTTTTGCATAAATGTTAATGAGAGGTACTGGCCTATAGTTTTCTATTTTGGTGGTGTCTTTTCCTGGCTTTGATATAAAAAATATGTTTGCTTCATAGAATGAATCTGGGAGAATTCCATCTTCTTCTATTTTCTGAAATAATTCATGTAGAATTGGTAACAGTTCTTCTCTGAATATTTGATAAAATTCACTTGTAAAACCATCTGGTCCAAGGCTTATTTTGGTTAGAAGTTGTTGTATTACCTTTTCAATTTCTTCTTTTGTAATGGGTCTGTTCAGATGTTCAATTTTGTTTTGTGTCAGTTTAGGTAGGGTATGTTTTTCTAAGTATTTGTTGATTTCCTCTTGATTTTCATATTTGTTATAGGTTTTCATAGTACTCTAATGTTAGGGTTTTTTGTTTTAGTTGGGTCTGTTGTGATGTTGCCTGATTCATCTCTTACTTGGATTATTTGTGTCTTCTCCCTCTTTTCTTTTGTGAGTTTTGCTAGTGGTTTATAGATTTTATTGACCTTTTTAAAGAACCAACTTCTAGTTTTGTTGATAGTTTCAATTGTTTTTCTGTTTTCTATTTCATTTATTTCTGCTCTAATTTTTATTATTTCAGTTTTTTTAAAGGGTGTTGGGTTTTCTTGCTGTTCTTTTTTAATTTTCTGGAGATACTGGGTTAGAGAGTCCATAGTCTGTTTTTCCTGTCTTTTGATGTGTTTGCCTATTGCTATAAATTGACCTTTGGTTACTGCTTTGGCTGTTTCCCACAGGTTTTGGCAAGCGGTGTTTTCATTGTCATTAGTTTCAAGAAACTTTTTAATTTCATTTTTTCTTTCTTCTACTACCCAGTTATGTTCAAGGAAGGCGTTGTTCAGCTTCCAAGTGTATGGTTTTTTTCTCCTTTATCGTCCTATTATTAATTTCTAATTTTGTGGCATTATGGTCTGACAAGATTGTTTGTATTATTTCTATGTTTTTTAATCTATTGATGCTTGCCCTGTGTCCTAGAATGTGATCTATTCTGGGGAATGTTCCATACACATTGGAAAAGAAGGTATACTGTGCTTTTTTGGGGTGCATTAGTCTATAAATATCTATGAGGTCAAGTTGGATTTTTGTGTGGTTTAATTCTTCAGTATCTCTGTTGCGTTTTTTTCTGGTAGTTCTGTCTTTCCTTGAGAGGGGTGTATTGAAGTCTCCCAGCACTATCGTACTGTTGTCTATTTCCTTTTTCAGTTTTGTTAATGTTTGTTTTATGTGTTTTGCTGGTCTTTCATTTGGTGCATAGATATTTATCATTGTTATGTCCTCTTGTTCT
>NW_006399922.1:3732294-3733324 GCF_000299155.1 Elephantulus edwardii | reverse complement strand
CTATTATGGAGATTGATTTTGGAGTTTAGATGCACAGTGGTGACAATTTTGTCTTCAATTTCACTGACTCTGTTCCATCTCATCAACTCTGCTCGTATGTCCCTCCATTATGTTGACAGCCTCTGAAACACTGGACGTTACATTTTGAATGGTGGATTCTCGTTTTTCCAGTGCTGCTAATGCCTCTTTTGTTTTCTCTGCAATATTTTGCATTGTTTTTTTTAGCTCCTCCTGGTCTTTACTTGTATTTTTCTGTAATTTATTAAGTTTGTCTTTCATCCTTTGGATATATTCAGTCACTCCTCTTTTAAATTCTGTGTCAGAAAGTTCTATGAGACTTTCTGGCTTCAGGGTATCTACTGCTACTGTGTTGCCCTTTGTGAGTGACATCTTGCTTTGCTCTTGTGTATTGTGTGGGATAGTTACCTTTCTTCGAGACTTTGATATGTTCTTGATCTGAAGACAATGCTCTTGAGATCAGTTGGGCAGCTACTGAACTTGTGCATTCCTCTGAATTTCTGACTTCAGAGAAACATCAGTTCACAGCCTGCTAGGGCAATCTTTTGTTGGTAAGACAGGTCAAGGTGCTCCCGATTACAGGCAAGTTTATTGCCCAGAGATGTAGGCAGTGGTGTGGAGCCAAATGGAGTGAGGCAGGCAACGGGTTGGGGTGATCGCAAGGGCAGATCAAACACTTGGGAGACCTTGCTCAAACTTCTGCTGTCTCAGTGTGCTCACGATTGGGGTTCCTACTCAAATTCCTGCTGTCTGTTTCCTACCCAATCATTTTGTCAGTTTTCCCTGCCTGGTGGCACTTACATAGGTGCTCTCACACAACAGCCCCTGCTCCAGCAGAGTCCTGGATCCGACAGGATCTGAAAAGTCAAGATCAAATTCCCACCGACCCAATAGCCTCTGGCTGGTCTGCAGAGTCCACTGAAGCCAGTTGGCTGGCTCGTTTTGGGTAGTTGGTGTAGCCCAATAGAGCGCAGCCAAATTCCCCACCAGTGGGCACACCCTTAGAGTGCTC
>NW_006399922.1:3729465-3731955 GCF_000299155.1 Elephantulus edwardii | reverse complement strand
GGTAGGGGGCGGGGCTTGGGAGCTGCTGGGGGTTTATGCAGCAACACCCTGTGTGGTGGGGATCTGGGGGTCATGCAGGCGCCTGGCTGCAGGGGCCGTCACACAGTGGTGGGTAGTCGTCGTTCCTCTGGAGTCACACGGTGTTCCCTCCTTTGGAGTTCTGCAGTGGCTGGCAGGCTGTTGCTTTTCCCGGGTCTCTTCGCGGGCACTTGCATCCGGCTCCATATTGATATATTTCAACAAACAGATGCTGCCCCAGATGTGCTCTGCAAGTTGTACCAAGAAATCTGGAGGACAACCAAATGGCCAACTGACTGGAAGAGATCTATATTTGTTCCCTTTCCAAAGAAAGGTGTTCTGACTGAAAGTGGAAATTATTGAACGATACCATCAATATCACTTGCATGCAAGATTCTGCTGAAGATTATCTAAAAACAACTGGAACAGCAAGTGCTTCAACAGAAAACTGTCAGAAATGCAGTCTGGGTTTAGAAGGGGTCATAGTATTAGGGATATTTTAGCTAATGTTAGATGTGTCTTGGCTGAAAGCAAGGAGTACTAGAGGAATGTCTATCTGTGTCTCATTGACTGTACAAAGGTGTTTGAGTGTGTGGACCACAACAAACTGTGGCTAACTGAGAAGAATGGGAATCCCAGAACTTGATCATCCTTATGCGAAACCTGTACATGGACCAGGAGGCAGTAGGCAGTACTGAGCAAGGGAACACTGCATGGTTCAAAATTGGAAAGGGTGTATACCAGGGTTGTGACCTATCTCCATATCTTTTCAACCTATATTGTTAGTGGTTGAAATTTGATTATCTGGTTATAGCATGTTAATAATGTGAATGTAGGCCACAAGTGTCTGTTGAAATATGCCATTTTCAGTGGACTTTTTCGATTTCACATTTAATATTCAAAACTATAGTCATTCTTAAGCATTGAAATTTGTCATTAAGAAACTTGGAAGTGATCTATCAGGATGTACTGAGTTACTCAGTCACTTTGAAGGAAGAAAAACTGTAGACAAGATGTTTGTGGAAGTCTGAAATTATATTCTTGTCATTATTATTCTAGTTGTCATGCCTGAAACTTCCTAGCCTCCCTGCCTATCTCATATATTGTGTCACTGCTTCTTTGTAACTGACATCCTCAGGAGTCCTTGTAGACATACCATTATCAGATGGTTTCTTGGGTCCCTGAAGAGCAGTTACTAGAAATGGCTACAGAGCTAAGTATTTGGCAGATGCTTCCTATAACTTGAGCTCTTTGTGTTTATTGTTAGAGTGACAGCAAATTGCTTGGTTTTATCTTATAAGTCTCTCCCTTTAGATAGATTACAGTTAATATGTTATTATTCTCTCTGATTTAAATTTACAAATTTGGAGAGTGGTGCAGGTATTTGGTAAATTTCCTGATGCTGCTTTTCTTTGTGTGGTTTGACTGCTAGTAGAGTGACACCTAGTGTTGGATGTGCTTGTGATGGTAGACAAGTTAGCAGGAAAAATTGGTTTGACTGTCACAATCACAGATCCAGAGCAGATCTTCAGTTGTGTGATATTCTCTGCTTTGGCTGAGGTGGACATTTCCATTCTGAGTTTCTGGGATGGGGTGAAGCAATTAAAGTCTTACTGGGGCTTTGTTAGTTCTATACTTACTATTTCCCAGCAACTTTCAGCTTTTGAAAAGCAACAGAAAAAATATAGCTAACCTAATGTGCTACTAACAAAACAGATCTGAAAAAGTGAAGTCATTATTAGAAAATGAAACAGTGCATAACAAAGAATGGCCTGTTTGTGATTGAGATTTCCCTGTTGAACTATTTGTATGTAATGAAAACCAACTTTGAGACCCTCTTTTTCCCCTACTATCTCAGTGTTTGTCCAGATTCACTGTTGGCCCCACTGAAGCATCCTAGAGTGCCCTAGCCTTTCTTCTGTAATCTTCTGCTCCTTCTGTATCTCTCACCTCGAATATGAAACATGATTTTAAATCCATTGCCATCAAGGATAGCAGGGTTCCTAAGGCTCTCCCAAAGCTAGCCCCTGCTTCTCTCATCTGTCTTGTTTTAGCTTTCATTTACAAAGTCTTGAAAGTTCCCAGACAGGGAGCCTTCTGACCTCATGTTAACCTGTGTAAGTCACCCTTCTTTGTGTGGCTACTCCCTGTGGACTCTTGATTCCCTTGATGGTGTTTGCCTTTTGAAATGTGCTGACTGTGCTCATTTCCTTTAGCAAGAAATGAAATCCCTCTCTGGTTTATTTGCCTTGTTCCTCTTTTGGGTGTGGCTTTTAGAGGAGGAACAGTGTCTTTATTTCTCTCTCATTGTTCCTGGCATAAAATATGCACTTAGTAAGAGTGTTTATGAATAAGTTAACCATTACCTACTACCAGTTCAAAATCCTTGTCTTTTTTTTTCTATATTTTATTAATTTTCATAAACATTTACAGAGATTTTGGGTTTCCATTCATTCATTGTTGCACTATTCT
>NW_006399922.1:3721614-3728394 GCF_000299155.1 Elephantulus edwardii | reverse complement strand
GATATCTCATAGTTGTTTTAATTTGCATCTCTCTTAGGGCTAGGGATTTTGAGCATTTCTTCATGTGTTTGTTAGCCATCTGAATGTCGTCTTCGGTGAAATGCCTGTTCATATCCTGTGCCCATTTTTCTATTGGATTATTTACCTTTATCTTGTTGTGGTGAAAATCCTTGTCTTTAGTGTTTAGCAATACTTGAAGATGATTTTCTTGTTAGGGAATTTGTTTTGTGATTATTATTGAATTTTTCTTTGTAAACATCTGCCACCCCCCTCTTTTAAAACTTTAGTTTTCTCTTTCTCTCTTGCTTTGTAAAAAATTCAGTCAACAGATTTGTATCTTTCAGCTTTGACCAATTTACACAGTATTCACTTTACGCAGTATTCACATTCTGTATAATTTTGTCTACTAAAGAAAGTATATTGATAACTTTAGTTCATAATTAATAGTTTTTCTTATCTAACTTGATTATTATATTTCCCAGAAAAAAGGTTTTAAAATCTACTGTCAATTGAGGTGACTTAGCTGTAGGCAGTTGCGCTGCCAACTCGAAGGCAGCTCAAATCTACCAGCTACTCTACAGGAGAAAGATGAGCTGTTTCCTTCCATATGATTTACAGCCTCTGAAAACTTAGTGGAGAGTCAGCTATGAGGTGGGAATTAATTCTTGTTAAATATTCCCTGATGACTTCCAGAGCGTTGGATTTGCTCTTGACCTGTGTAATTTGTATTTTCAGCTATTTATTTGCAGACTTGGAAAAATAACTTTTAGTAAATGTTTTAGTAGTATTTTATTTGTTCAAGTGCAGTTTCTTTAAATAAAATAAACTTTACAATATGAAAATTTGTATGGTTCTCTGTTGCGTATTTATCTGTCAAAGATCAGGTATGCCAAAACTTTCTATTATATATTTGGTCTTTCTTTTCATGCTTGCTGATTTTCCATATTGTGTTATTTGTTGTGTAGAATTTCATGATGTAAAAAAAAGAGAAAATAGAAAAAAAATTCGTGATGTCTTCTTGTTTGGTAAGGGAACTTAATCAGTTCATATTTATTACTTTTTTATTTGATAATCAGCAATTTATTACTTAGATATTTTTTCTAATTGTCTATATCAAGAATAAAGCTGTATTTAATGAAAACCCCATCTATATCTATTGCACCTGTCACCTGTAGTATATTTTAAAAAATTATTATCTGGCATTTTAGATCCAAAATATTTTGTTACTTTTTAGAATTTTATTTCTTTTACATTAGTTGTTTTGGATATTTATTTTTATAAACATATTATCTCCAATTATATGAACACAGGCCAGCTACCTGGCCAGCAAACTGGAAAAAAAAAAAGAGAGTGTGGAAATTATGGAGTAATATCACTAATATCATATGCAAGCAAAATCTTGCTCGGGATTATACAGAAAATTAGTAAAATCAACAGAGAACTTCCAGAAATGCAAGTTGGATTAATAAAAGGCTATGGCAGTAGGGACATAATAACCAATGTTAGATGGATCTTGGCTGAAAGCAGAGAGTACTAGAGGAAGTTCTGTCTGTGTTTCATTGACAGTGCAAAGGCATTTGGCTGTGTGGAATATAACAAATTGTGATTAACTTTGAGAAGAATGAAAATCCCAGAACACTTTATTGTGCTTATGTGAAAACCTATGCTTGGAACAGGTTAGAACAGAGCAGGGAAACATTCTATAGTTTAAAATAGGGGAAACAGTATGTCAGGGAATCAATCATCCTGCTCCAGACCTTTTCAATCTGTATGTAGAATAATTCATTCAGGAGGATGGACTCTATGAGGAGAAATGTGGCATCATGATTATTGGAAGACCCATCATTAATTTGTGTTACACTGATGACACAACCTTACTGACTGAAACTGAGTTGGACCTGAAGTATTTGCTGCAGATGGTCAAGGACTGCAATCTCCAATATGAATTAAAATTTAACATCAAGAAAACAAAGATTCTCACCACTGGGACATTTGGCAACACCATTATAGATGGAGAAGAAATTGTTAACAATTTCAGCTTGCTTAGGTCCATAGTTAACATGCTTGGCACCAACAGTCAGCAATCAAAAGATGATTTGCCTTAGGAAATGTGGTGTCAGGGACCTCTCCAGAGTACTAAGGAGCAGTGATGTCAGTCTAGAGACTAAGGTGCACCTGATCCAGGCCATGGTCTTTGCAATTATTTGCTGTAGATCAGAGATCTAGACAATGACTAAGAATGATCAAAAAATCATTATCTTGGAGTTGTGGTACTAGCGAAGAACATGGAACCTGCCACGGACTGTCAAGAGAACAAACAAGTCTGTCCTGGTGAAGGTGAAATCAAGTTGCTCTTTGGAGACAAGAATTTTGAAGCTCTGGCATGGTTCCAGGATGAACCAGTGTTTGGAGAAGGACATCCTGCTTGGAATGGTGAAGGGATAGGAAATGAAGACTGTTGAGGAGATGGATTGACACAGTAATTGGGGTTTGGGGGCAGGTATGTCAGAAACAGTGAAATTGCCTCTGAACTGTCATAGTCTGAGCCACTATACAGTCACTGTGAGTCACAGACTCAACGGCACAAAACAACAACATCATAATGTTTATTACCTCTCTGGTTTGTTGATTGCTTGTTTTGACTGGTTTATGCCTTTTCTGGAAGAGGAATCACATTTGAAGAAAGCAAATACGTGGATGATACACTTTTTCTAGAATGCCCATTTCCATCTGCTTTGTCTACTAGTGATCATTTGTCTTCTGGAGTTCAAGAATAATGTCAACTTCAATTTTGTTCCCTTGGGGACAGCCTACCTTTTTCTGTTTGAGTTTGTATTAGGTTTTTTTTGTTGTTGTTGTTGTTATATGTATTAAACGGAAAACTTTAAGCAAAATACTTACAGGTATTCTTTAAATATTTTATTGAGTCATTAAGAAATCGTATACAGTAACTCCAACGCTTTTGTGTCACACACTCTAGACTCATAGTTGTTGTGTATTAGAAATGCTAAAAACAAAAAAAAAAAAAACCAACACACAAACCCTTCTGTCCTTACCACCCCAACTCCACTCTCAGCAAATCTATTTTTGAAAGAAGAACTATTGTTCCTTGTTAGGACACTATGTTTACTGCACTATCATTTTAGATATGCTCTGTTTTCTCTCCTGCCTTTATGCTACAACTTCTTGTATACTTGTATATTTGTCAGTACTCTTCTGAATATTTTGTTTATAGATATACCTTTTATTCTTTCCAAGATTTTGTTTGTTTGTTTGTTTATTCATTTTTATCACATTTTTATATTTTTTTCTAAAATATGTGTATGAGGAGTGCAGGTGATATGAATATGGTAGAGGCTAACCCCTAGTACAAGAGAAAACAATCTCATCAATAGTATAAAAGTAGTTCCGATGAGGTCAGACATGGGACCATGCTCCCAAACTTGTTCTACCAGTTCTAACATCAACCATCCCTTCATCCCTCTCAGGGCTTCACTGATCGACTGCGAGGCTCACTAATCTATTGTGATAGTTACATAGAACCATATATACAGTTATGGAGTGTATTAGGAACGTTAACAGGCTATGATTCAGGTTTGAAACAGGATTCAAATCTTAAGTCACAACAGCTTCCCAAGTGTGCTCATAAACCTGTTGACCATAAGTATTGAGGCATTGTCTATGTTAAAAAGCTCGTTCAGTCCTGCCGCTTATGTCACTTCCCTCATCTTTGCCCCCATCCTTGACTCCTCCAGCAAGCTCAGGTAAAGGCTCCCAGTGGTGGTACTGGTTCCGTGGTCATGTCAATTTCTGGCCTTTACTGCTGCTTTCCTCTAGGTTCCAGTCTGACTGGCACAGGAATCTCTATTCCAGATGGACTTGAATAGGACTTTCTAATTCTTCTTTCTTGCTGGTAGCAAGATTCCCTTCTTTTGCTTCTAATTCTGCTCAGTTTAACTGTAGTAGAATGGTAAAACTGACGAGTCCTCTCATTAGTAATCTACTTACCCTGTTTTCATGTTCCCACCCAAAAGATCATTGACATGGTCCCACTCTGCCATGTGGCAAAAGTGAAAACCAGTGTACTAGGAGGCCATTTTGAAAAATTGGTGTACAGTACAACACAGGAAGGAGAAATTAGATGCTTTTTTATTTTTTTATTATGACTACATTGTCAAACTCCTGTTTTGATGTTATGTATTTTAAGTATAGTTGGTTTGTTGTGTTTTTATTTTTTTATTCACTGCAGCACTTTATTCTTACATGAGGTGGTGTGGCTGGGGCCTAATGCTTGCACATGACAGTAGAAAACCCTAACTTTTTGTCATCTCTAGAGTTGAGAATTAGGTACAAAAACCTCACATAAATTAAGAAGATGAATACAATTCACAAGTTTAAACACAAACCATCTTCCCAATCAAGGCAGGTAACCTCCCACTGCATTATGGTAGGAAACAGCTAAGATATCTGTTCCAGCCCTGTGAGGCAAGGCCAATGGACAGAAGACCACCGCTTGCAGCCTGCAGCCACTGGGGCCCTGGAGCCATCAACTCTGCCATGAATACTCTGCAGACCACAAAGTTAGTGAGACAGACTCTCGCCCAGCCAAGGGTCTTTTCTATGCCATGCTATCCCACAATGTAGCTGAGTGCTTGGGTCACATGAGTAAAAAAGGTTGAAATAAAAAATATTTCAGCCCTGGTTTGGATGATAGGCTGTGCTATGGTCATACTTCCTTACCTACTTCACATGGAACTCATAGACATTAAGTGACTCTCAGTATTTTCCTGCATTTAGTTTGCTTTCATAGCCTTATATTCTTGAGTTTTTACACATCTGTAAAATAATTTTTCTTTAGCTCTAAAAGTCTGATTTTATTTTTGTTTGTACTAACCTCGCCATTTTCCCACCTAACTTCAAGGAGACAATGTTGTTGTTGTTATGTGCCGTCAAGTCGCTTGTGACTCATAGCGACCCTATGTACAACAACCCTAAACTCCACTCTGTCTTGTCTCAATCGCATTGTCTCCGACACTCGCATCCCAATTATCCCAGTCACTGAATCAATCCACCTCATAGAGGGCCTACCTCTCCTGCGCTGTCCCTCCACCCTCCCAAGCATGATGTCCCTCTCCAAGGACTGGTCTCTCCTCACAACATGTCCAGAGTATGTTAGACGGAGCCTCAGAATCCTTGCCTCCAAGGAGCCACCCGGTTTAACCCTTTCCAGGACAAATCTGTTTGTTTTCCTAGCAGTCCATGGTATTCTCAATACTCTTCTCCAGCACCACAGCTCAAAGGCATCAATTCTCCTTCTATCCTCCTTGGTCATTGTCCAACTCTCTGATGCATAACAAGTGATTGCGAAGACCATGGCCTGTATCAGACGCACCTTAGTCTCCAGAGAGACACCATTGCTCTTCAGTACTCTGGAGAGGTCCCTAACAGCAGACTTTCCCATGGCAATGCGCCTTTTAATTTCCTGGCTGCTGATGACCAAATTTATTTTTCCAATATCCACCTAATATGATTGATTGTAAAAATGCTTGAAAATGTCTTATGATGCTGATCCTGACTTAGTTCCAAACTGAGGTCAGTGTGGGTGGCCTTTCTTTTTGCAAAGTTATCCTTTCAGTTGCCCATCTGGTTGGTCTTGTACATTTTTGTTATATTTTGGTTTTGCTGGTGGACATGGGATGGGAGAGTATCTTAATTCCTATGAAAGGCCAGATGGTAAATATTTTAAATGTTATAGACCATAGACCACATATTTTCTCAGATCCTTTGATGCTTTTACAATACTCTAAAAATGTAAAACCCATTCTTAGCTTGAGGGTTGTTAAAAAACAAAACACCCCCCCCCAAAAAAGGGGCAATGAGTCTGATTTGGGCAAAGGCCAAATCCACCTCCCCCCAGATGTCTGCTGTAGACAATTTTGTTGCTTCATGTGAAAGCAGTAAAACGTTGATAAGACAAATGTCTAAAACTTTTAAGATACTGAATTTTTTAAATGCTATATGGAAAATCTTTTCTTAATAAAACAAACACATGGCTTCATTAAATACACACACACACACACACACACACACGCACACGCACACGCACACATGCATATACAGAGTATTAAACATAGACCGAGGGAACAGATAACATGATACAAGGTCAGATCAGCAACAAGGTCTTGCTCCAATGCCAATTTTGAGATACAGGCTTTAAGGACAATTCTTTTCAAAGGCTTCTTTCAGTTTCATGAAGCTAACATGAGGCATGCAGGCAGCCACACTCAAAGGAGCTCATGCAGCAGTTGAGCACTTACTGGCAATCTTTTTAGAAGCATTTGTGGTGGACATTGGAGAAGCTGGACTCTGCTGGAAGGTAGACAGTTTGGCCAGGATGAAGCTGCAATCCACATGGAGAACTTGAGTTCGGGGGCAGCAATAATCTTGCTCTTCATGGTGCTAGGCACCAGCACCTTGATCCTATCAGCAATGAGTGGATATGTGGTGGTGCAGCCTGACAGCATGATGTTGGCATATAAATCCTTCCTGATGTCACTTCATGCTGGAGTTGAAGGTAGTCTTGTGGGTACCTCAAGATTCTGTACCTAGAAAGGAGGGCCAGAAGAGTTCCTTTGGACTTTGTAAACGCTCATTGCTAATAATGATGATGACCTGCTTGTTGGGCAGCTCTTAGATTTTGTCTAGTGAGGAGGAAAATGAGGTGATACTGTCTGCTGCTTGAAGTCCAGGGCAACATAGCACAGCTTTTAAAATTTTTTT
>NW_006399922.1:3712162-3721083 GCF_000299155.1 Elephantulus edwardii | reverse complement strand
AATAATATTCCAAGTAGAGGTTCTAACAGTGGCACAAATCAAGTTACAGACGGAGGGTAGTTCTTAAAATAAAAGGCTTATTGACTAGCAGTTTGTCTATTATAGTGTAAAGGTTAGGAACCACAAGATGTAGAGGCTCAACTATGTCATTTATTGTTATTAAATCCTGGACCAAATTCCATCTACCACTGGGTTGTTTTACAGCTTGGAAGTCCGCATGCAAGGCAGAGGTGAAGTAAGGAGCTGCTTATGAGGTTTTTCGTCCATTCCAACAACTAAGAAATAGTGAGAAGAGTTGGGACCTCAGAAGGCTTTTAGGACCAAATAATAGGCTCTTATATCCAGGAGAAAATGAATATACTTACCAGTAATGTTAATGCTCACCTATGGCTCTTCTGGCAGGATATGAATTGTTGAAGCATCCTCCTTTGTTTCCAGCTGGGAGCTTGGGCCTATCAGTCCTGTCAGCCAGGAGGACCTGATGTGGGCCATCCTTGGCCAAGTGTCCTTTAGATCCACACTTAAAGCAAGTGAGTGGGAGCTTCCTCTCTACTCTCTTGCCTATCTGTGGCTCTTGTCTGTGACACTGTCTACTGAAGTGGCCCAGCTTTCCACAATGGAAGCAATTCTGACCTCCTTTATTACCTTTGAGTGGCTTTCTTTATTTTTAATAAAATTTTTAATTTTAATAGTGGTGGAAATAAGTGTGTTTGAGATGGCTAGGTTGGCACAGGATAGAACAGCATTTAGAGCTCTTGTGCATAGGGTCGCTATTGTCGCAAGCGACTCGATGGCACATAACAACAGCAACAACAACAACAATTGTGGTTTTAAAGAAAGTTTACAGAAAAGTTGAATTTTCATTGATTCATTGTTCTATATTTTCTTCCCTTCCCCTCCCCAGTTCACGGTCTTTTAATTTTTTTATTTTATTTATTTTTATTTATTTATTTTTTTTAGTATTCATTCATTGTTGCACAATTTCCTCTGTCTCTCTCCTCCAGTCCACTTTACAGTGCACCTCTTACTCTGGACTGGACTGTTTTCATACATATAATGCCTAATTATCTATTCCTTTTAAGTAGTTCTTTCCTTCATCTGTTCCAGTGCAATATTGATTATCTATCTACTCTTCTACCATTCTTCTCCCAATCTTCCATGTCAATCCTGCTTCTTGATAGTGCACACCACCTTGCACTTGGCCATTGTTGTGAAGTGCTAGTTTCCCTTAGTCAGGACCTTCATAAGGTCAGGTTGTGGCCTGCCAGGTCTAGTTGTAGGATAGCCTGGGCTGAAATCTTACAGATAGAAATAATGTGGGTGACTCTGTCCCTAGAGTTTGTGACAATGCCTGCAATGCAGCCTGGGCACACAGCATATCCTGGATGGCCATATTCATGGCAGGCATGTTGAAGATCTCAAATGTGATCTGAGTCATTTTCTCCCTGTAGGTCTTGGGGTTCAGGGGCGCCTTGGTTAGTAGCACAGGATGCTTCCTAGAGGCTTCATGCAGTTCTTCTCCATGCCATTCCATTGGTAACAGAGTCATTCTCAGTGGGGTAGGTGAGCATCAGGCTGTCCCTCTTGCACCTATGTATGAGTCCTTGTGATCCGTACCCACCAAGACGGTTTGTGCTGGGGCAACCCACAAATGAGGGGAAAACTGCACAGGGAGTGTCATTGCCAGAGTTCTCTGTTTGTCAAGTGCCTACTAATTCTTTGTTTTTACCATGTTATAGTAGGTATGCCTTTCTTAAACATGGACGTTTCCTTGTGTGTCCTTATATGTATGCTTGATGTCTTTTTTTCTAAGAACTGGCCCCTCCTGACAGTATGCTCAGAGTTATTGAGGTAAGGTTTCAGTGTCCATACCTTTATGAAGTTTCACTATCCTTACCCCTAATGAGCAGTCTGGGTGCAGCAAGACATTGTGCTGAGAAAGGTCTAGAGGGTTAGTGAAAGACGAAGACTCTCAAAAAGATGGATTGACACAGTGATTGCAGCAGTGGACTTTAGCAAGGCAGAGGACATCATGGTGGTACACGATAAAGCACACTTCCGATCTGTTGTTCATAGGATCACTTTGAGTCATAGTTGGCTCGATGGTACCTAACAACAATTTTAAGTGTGAACTAGAAATAGAAGTCCCTTTGTCTTTTTTCATTTTCAGCTCATCCTTTTATTTGTGCTTGTGATGTTTATTAGGCATTGTAATTGTTGTGTGCATGCGGATGGGTAATAAAGGGTCTGAATATGGCATCAACATTGGAGGAAGACTCAATAGCCTGTGTTATGTAGATGAACACAACCTTGCTTGCTGAAACTGAGGAGGACCGGAGGCATTTGCTGCAGAAGGTCAAAGACTACAGCCTTAAATATGGATTAAGCTCATCATCAAGAAGACAAAAATTCTTACCACTGAGCCATTAGCAGCATCATGATAGTGAAGAGATTAAGATTGTTTATAATTAAGATTGTTTATAATTTCAACTTGCTTGGTTCCACAATCAACATTCTTAGTACCAGCAGCAAGGAATAAAAAAATGAATTACATTGGGAAAATCTGCTGTTGAGGACCTCGCCCCACTAGAGACCAAGATGTGCCTAATTCAGGCCTTGTTCTTTGCATTTACTTGCTATGCTTCAGACAGCTGAACAATGACTAAGGTTGAAAGAAAAGAATTCATGCCTTAGAGTTGTAGTCTTGGAGAAGAATATTTGAATATACTATGGACTGATAGGAGAACAAATAGCTTTATCCTGGAGAAGGTGAAGGGTGGAAGGACAGTGCAAGAGAGGAAGACCCTTGATGAGATGGATTGAGTCAGTGACTGGGGTAATGGGGGTAGGTGTGTCAGAGACAATGAGGTTGGCTCAAGATATATCAGGATTCAGAGCTGTTGTGACTTGCAAGAAACTTGATGGCACCTAACAACAACAACAACAACCACTGAGAGGTTTTGCTGGTTATCCCAGAGTGTGCCAGGAGCTCAGAAGGAGGGGTTGGTTTCCAGAAAGTTGTACATCAAGATGATGTGATTCAGGTCTCTTCTCACAGGATATGATGTTTGATTTTGGTTTTGAGGGCTGAAAAGGCTGTGACCAAATGGATCTTTGATTTGGTGACAGCATTACTTTGTTGTTATTATGTGTTGTTGAGTCAGACCCAACTCATAGCTGACCCTCCAGCAGGTTTTCAGAAGCAGAAAATTGCATAGGAGAAGAGGAGATTGCTCTTTTTCTTGCAGAGCAGTTAGTGGATTTGAACCACTGCCTTTGGGTTGACAGTTCTGCTTCTTGCGGTTAGATAGTAAAGTGCATACTAAGATATTGCCAGCATCAAAAGAAGGCGACATTTTTTTTAAGCTAGAGATGTAGTCTTCTTTTTAAGGTTAAGTAGTTACTCATTTTAACTTTACTTCATTTGAATCTTAAGACTCCTTACAAGTGGTAGTACTCAGAGTTCAATGGAAATACTTTGAAATACATTAGAAATTCTAGTCAATTTTAGCAGAGGTGGGTGATCATGCTCAAAATAGTTGGGGAATTAACTGCTGATCTTATAGGTCTGCCTGAAAGCATTCCCATGACCACTGGTCTATGGTCACATGAAACTTTTTGAACCCAGAATATACTCCTGACACTGGTATTAGCAGTCTGTATGACAACCTTAAAATCCATGTTTTTGAACATTTTGTTGTTCAAAAGGTCAAGTAACTGAGACCTCTGCCTTTGTTTAAGCTACATCTGCTGTCTTCTCCCCAGTCTGCATGTCCTTGCCCCTGTGCTGCGTACTCCTGTGCCAGATCATCTCGTCTGGGAAGGTTACTGGGCAGGGTGTTCCCTGCTTCCTGACATGATAGGCTTAGTTGATCTTTTGTTTTGGTAGATTATTGCCTTATATGAGCTACTCACTAATACTGTCCTCATTCTTTCCTACTTCTGTAAGTGGAGTTGAAACTACATGTGAATTTACTGGGATGTATTGCAATCATCTGATAATAATTTGGGGGGAAAAAGTTTCCTGCACAAATTTAATGAAGAGCAGCAGTTTTAAAGTACGCTGTAGCATCTGGTATAAACTCCAGCTTACATTTTACATTATTCCTGGTCATGCAGTAGGTTCTGAAGAAAAAAGAAGTATGGATAATCAGTTAAAAGAATGACAGATTCCCTGATGTGCTGATCAGTAGTAATACCTAATTTCTATTTCGAGTGTGCTATAATGGATTACCATATAAATGTATCTGAGCACTGAGCATTAAATAGAGCCATGTGTTTTTTTGAAAAGTAATATTTATTCACACTGTGCGACTTTCTTGATTTTTCCTCTGTTTTACTCTCCAGTGAAACTACAAACAAGATATCAATAGCTTATATGGCATTCACAGCAGTGTAGCTTAGAATATCAGCCATGGTGGAAGAAATACCAGATTGTATTTACTTCACTAAAAGTAGGCTTCATCTCTGTCTTTCTGGTGGGCAGGCTCAAGCATTTAGACATAGATGATTATTTGAAACTCTGTTTTTACTGACCCCACAGACTTTATTGCATTAAAAAATTATCCTAGTAATATTTTGGTACAAAAGACGGTATCACTATATGTTTTAAACTTTGACTTGTATACAGTTTTATCTATTAGAGAATATTATTAGTAGTTCAAATATTGGGAATGATAGTTTATAAGTAAACACTACTGGGTATATTTTTTAGTGTCTCTAAATTCTATCCATTTTTTAAATTATGGATATGTTTATTTCTAAGAGGTAATGATGATAGAACTGATGCCAGAATAATCTGGAGACCAACTTTGTGGCACATACTCGTATTCAAGAATCTTTTCTCCTGTCATTCTGCTGTTCGTTGTTTTTCTTCATAGTAAAAATTTTTAAATCAAGCCAGATGATCCTGAAGTATAGCTGGGATGCCAGTACTCGGGAAGGTTCTGAGCAGTAGAGCCTGCTGGCAGGAGAATGATTGAGAACATGAGACCCCCTTATGTCCAGTACGTGAACTACATGCATGTGTGCATGTGCCATTTCCCAGGGATACTCTTCCCAGCATGGCCTCCGAGGCAGTGACTGAGCAGGGCAGTGGTATGAGAACCTGGCCTCTTCAGCTACCAGGGTACTCTTCAGAGGGTCATTTCAGAGCTGGAACATCTGCTGAGCTTGCATAAACCTGTCAGATTGGTGCTATGGTCTGGGGCTCACCTGCCCTACTCTACTTTCTTCATTCAAATACTTTTCCTTAATAAACCATTTACTCTTCTATCATCAACTTGGCATCTGTTTCCCAAATTGAGAGAACTCAATTTGCTGTAATTATTAATATATTATCAAAGGTTTTAAAAAATAGGCTCTATAGTAAATGTTTGTATGAGGAGAAAATACAAATTTAAGAATTGTAAAACTTCAACTCAAATGAAGCCTCTCCTCTGAGTCTGAAGCCTTTCTAAGCCACCCCCAGATGTGCTTATTTGAGTTCCGTGTTGTTGCGGTTGTTGTTGGTAGTGCTTTTGAGGTGCGTATGACCAAGAACAATCCTGTGAGTAATAGATCTGGACCCTGTCCTATCCTGTGCCATCCTTACACTTCCTGATATATTAGAGCGCATTGCAGCAGTCACTGTGTCAGTCCACTGGTTCAGGGTCTTCTCCTTCACTGACCCTCTGCCTTTCCAAATTTGATGTTCCTTTCCAAGGAACATGCCTGAAGAAGGTGAGGTGAAGCTATATTATCTTTACCTCTAAGGAGCACTCCGGCTGGACTTTCTCCAAGACATGTATGTTTGTTCTCTTGGCCGCCAATGGGATGTTCAGTGCTCTTCTCCAATACCACAGCTCAAAGGCATCAATTCTTCTTCTGTCATCCTTATTCACTGTCCAATTCTTAGATGAATAGCAAAAATGATCGGAAAGACCATGGCCTGAATTTGGCACACCTTAGTTCTCAAACTGACATCATAGCTCCTCAGTAATTTGTAGAGGTTCCTGACTGCTGACTTTCCCAGTGCAATACGTCTCCTCATTTCCTTATTTCTGGTACCAAGAATGTTGATTGTGGATCCACATAAGATGAAGTTGTTGTTAATTGAAGTCCTTTCTCCATCTATCATGATGTTGACTGTAGGTCCAGTGGTAAGAATTTTTGTTTCTTGACATTGAAATGCAATCTATATTGAAGGCTGTATCCTTTGATCTTCTGAAACAAGTGCTTCAAGTCCTCTTCATTTTCAACCAGCAAGGTTTGTGTCATCTGCATAATGTAGGTTATTGATTAGACTTCCTCTGATCTTGATGCCACATTCTTCTTAACAGAGTACATTTTTAGGAATAATTTGCTTACCATACAATTGGATAGGTATGAAAAGAAAAGACAGCCATGACACTCCATTCTTATTTTTAAACCTTATAGTGAAAGGAATTGGCAGACACAGAAGAATTTAATGAAACAACATATAAGCATGAGCCTATGGTGATGAAGGAAGAAGTTCAGGCTGCTTTGAAGGAAATGGCAAAAAATAAGGCCCCAGGAATAAATGATATGCCAGTTGACACATTTCAGCTAACAGATGCTGCCCTGGATGTGCTCACCAAGTTGTGCCAAGAAAATCTGGAGAACAATCACTTGGCCAACTGACTGGAGGGGATCCATATTTGTTCCCATTCCAAAGAAGGGTGACCCAATAGAGTATGGAAACTATAGAACAATACCATTTATTTCAATGCAAGCAAGATTCTACTGAAGATTATCCAAAAACGACTGGAACAGCACATCAGCAGAGAACTGCCGGAAGTCCAGGCTGGGTTTAGAAGGGGTCGTGGATTTATGGATATTGTAGCTAATGTTAGATGGATCTTAGCTGAAAGCAGGGAATACCAGAGGAATGTCTATCTGTGTTTCATTGATTATGCAGAGGCGTTTGACTATGTGGATCATAACAAACTGTGGCTGACTCTGAGAAGAATGGGAATCCCAGAACACTTGATCATGCTATTGCAAAACCTATACTTGGACCAAGAGTTAGTCAGAACAGAGCAACGGAACACTGCATGGTTCAAAATTGGGAAGGGTGTACGCCAGGGATGTGTCCTGTCTCCATACCTTTTCAACCTGTATGCAGAACATATTGTCCGGGGGGCTGGGCTATATGAGGAGAAATATGGGGTCAGGATTGGTGGAAGAGCTATCAACAATCTGCGTTATGCAGATGACACAACCCTACTTGCAGAAACTCAGGAGGACCTGAGGAGCTTGCTGCAGATGGTCACGGACTGCAGCCTTCAATATGGATTGAGACTCAGTATCAAGAAGATAAAGATTCTCGCCACTGGACCAATTGGCAGCATCAGGATGGATGGCGAAGAGATTGAGATTGTTCATAGCTTTAGTTTGCTTGGCTCCACATTCAACACCCTTGGCACCAGTAGCCAGGAAATTAAAAGGCGCATTGCCATGGGAAAGTCTCCTGTTAGGGACCTCTCCAAAGTACTGAAGAGCATGGTGTCACGCTGGAGACTAAGGTGCATCTGATACAGACCATGGTCTTTGCAATCACTTGTTATGCTTCAGAGAGTTGGACAATGACTAGGGAGGATAGAAGGAGAATTGATGGCTTTGAGCTATGGTGCTGGAGAAGATTATTGAGTGTACTATGGACTGCTAAGAAAATAAACAGATTCATCCTGGAGAGGGTTAAATCGGGTTACTACTTGGAGACAGGGATCCTGAGGCTTCATCTGACATACTTTGGACATGTTGTAAGGAGGGACTGATCCTTGGAGAGGAACATCATGCTTGGGAAGGTGGAGGGATGGTGCAAGAGGGGAAGACCCTCTATGAGGTGGATTGATTTCAGTGACTGGGGCAGTTGGGATGGGTGTATTGGGGACAGTGCAATTGGCACAGGACAGAGCTGAGTTTAGGGCTGTTGGACATAGGGTCACTATAAGTCGCAAACAACCCGACAGCACATAACAACAATAACAACAACAACAACAACAACAACAGTGTTTCCTTGCTTTGTTTGCACAACAGCCTCGTGGTCTAAGTTTTACTTGAGCACAGTTGTGTGCTCTGGGATTCCCATTTTCCTCAATCTTAGTCATAGCTTGTTATAATCCACACAGTCCAGTGTCTTTGCATTTACATTTATGCTAAGGCATAAATAGATATTCTTGTGGTATTCTTTGCTTTAGCTTGGATCCTTTTGACATCAGCAGAGATATCCCTTGTGCCATAGCCTCTTCAAAATCCTACTTGAATTTCTGCTGATTACCTATCTATGTACTGGTCTTACTGTTTTTGAATGATCTTCAGTATATTTCTTGCATGTGCTATTAACAATACTGTTCAATAGTTTACACATTCTGATGGTTCAGCTGTCTTGAGAATGGGAGCAAATCTGGACCTTTTCCAATCCTTTGGCCAGACAGCTGCCTCCAAATTTCTTGCCATAGACTGCATCCAAGGCTGCATCTGTTAATTGAAACAAGTCAATTGGTATCCTGTCGATACCTGGGGCCTTAGTTTTTGCCAACATTTTTCAGTGTCACTTCTTTTTGGTACTCTGTATATTCCCTCCATCTTCTTTTGGTGCTTTCTGGGTCATTTATCATAATACTCATAACATCTTGCAATATTGTGACATGATCCTTAAATTTGTTTTTCAGTTCTCTCATCTTGAAAAATGCTGGTCAAGTTCTTCTTCCCAATTCCCTAACATTGATTTTCTCACATTTCCCCAGCATCTTTAATTTGCTCAAATAAGTTATGTATATGTTGTTGTTATGTGCCGTCGAGTAGCTTGCGACTCATAGTGACCCTATGTACAACAGCCCCAAGCCCTGCTCTATCCTGTGCCAATCACACTGCCTCCGACACACCCATCCCAATTATCCCAGTCACTGAATCAATCC
>NW_006399922.1:3707199-3707839 GCF_000299155.1 Elephantulus edwardii | reverse complement strand
ATTAAGACAGACTAGGAAGAAGGATTGGCCACCCACTTCTGAAATAGCAGGCCTCTGAAAACCCTATGCACAACAGAACACACGCAAATTAACAGAAAGGGCAACCTAGGTAGAAATAATGTAGAAATGTGTTATATGTAAACAGTTTCTCCTTTGACCTGTGTACACTTCCCTTCCCCTCAGCAGAACTCTTTAATGGGCTGCAATCTCTAGGCCTTCATCTAGTCTTCACTTGTTTTAAGCTCACTCTCAGAGATCTCATACACATCTTTCACTGTTGCATGTGTCCTATTGCTATGCAAATCTCGCTATTTAGGTTACCCATTAATATTTCAAATTCTGCTGAGTACAAGATACTTATTCTTTCTGATAAGCTTTTTCTGATGCTTTTTACTTTTTTCTTTCTGATGCTTATTCTTTCTTATATTGTATAAAATCATTGCCATTTAGTAACTTGCGAAGTCATTCTTGAGGCTTTACTTTCTAGCACTATTTTGCCTGCCTGCTTTACCTGACAGTTTTTCTATTTTAATCCCTGAGTATTGCCATTATACTGTCTGCTTTGACACTAATATTGTTGTTGTTGTTATGTGCCGTCGAGTCGTTTGCGACTCATAGCGACCCTATGCACAACAGCCCT
>NW_006399922.1:3682321-3705904 GCF_000299155.1 Elephantulus edwardii | reverse complement strand
GTGGTTGTTCTCCAGATTTCTTGACACAACCTGGTGAGCACATCCAGGGCAACATTTGTTATCTGAAATACTTCAATTGGTATACCATCTATTCCTGGGGCCTTATTTTTTTCTGTTTCGTTCAAAGCAGCTTGAACTTCTTCCTTCATTAGCATAGGCTCTTGCTCATATGTTCTTTCTTTAAATTCCTCTGTATCTGCCAATTCCTTTCTATATAATGACTCAGTATATTCCTTCCATCTTCTTTGCCTACTGTGTGGCCATTTTTACTAACGGGTATTTGGAATGTGTGAACGTATATTATATCAATGATGTAATAAAAGATGTATCTTTTCAAGTTATATGCTTGGAAAATATAAAATCAATACATTCTAGAGAAAATCCAAAATAGAAATATAGATAATAATTTACTTTTGTTTTCTTAAGCAGGTAATCAGATAATACTGCTTTTAATACATATAGTCAGAAATACTTTTATAAAGTTTGCATAACATTTTAATATTTGTGTATTTCTAAATCATAAAAAGGTATGTAAATTAACACAGTTATTAGATTTTAAAAATCAGTTACTTTTTAATGATGCAATTTGATTTTTTGTTTAGGTTTACTTTGTTCAGGGCTAATAATGCCTACAAATTGTATATTTCAATATAAATGTCATTCATTGTTAATTTGGTAGTATTTAATGAAAGAGGGAATCGGTGAAGTAGTGTGGATCACAACAGTTTGTTGTGATCCTTTAAGAGAATGGGAATCCCAGAACATTTGATTGTGCTTATGTGAAAACTCTATTTAGACCAGTAAGCAGTCTTCACAATAGAGCAGGGGAACACTACATTGTTCAAAATCAGGAAGAGTGTGTCAGGGATGAGTCCTGTCTCCATATGGAGAACAGATCGTTTGGGAGGCTGGACTTTATGAAGAGGAATGTGGCATCAGGATTGGAGGAAGAACTCATCAACAACCTATGTTATGTAGATGACACAGCCTTGCTTTTTAAAACTGAGGAGGACCTGAAGCTCTTTTTGCAGAAGATTGAGGACTGTAGTGTTCAATATAGATTGAAGCTCTACATCAAGAAGATAAAGATTCTCACCACTGGACCAATTGGCAGCACCATGATGGATGGAGAAGAGATTGAGGTTGTTAGCATCTACAGCTTCCACAATCAACACTCTTGGCACCAGCAGTCAGGGAATCAAAAGACTAATTGCAGTAGGTAAATCTATTGTCAGGGAGCTGTCCAGAATACTGAGAAGCAATGATGTGAGTCTAGAGACTAACATGTGCCTGATCCAGGCCATGGTCTTTGCAATTATTCGCTATACATCAGAGAGCTGGACATTGATTAAGGATGCTAGAAGAAGAATTAATGCCTTTGAATTGTGGTGCTTGAGAAGAGTCTTGAACATACCATAAGCCACCAAAAAAACAAATAAGGCTCTCTTGGGGAGGGTGAAACCAAGTTTATCCTTGGAGGCTAGGGCAGGAGGAGTCAGTAAGACTAGTTCAGGACAGGGCAGGCTTCTGAGATGTTGTACATAGGGTTGCTATGAGTCACAGGCAACTCAGTGGCACATAAAAACAGCAACAGTACCATTACAAAGACGAGGATACTGTTATGGATTGGATACATTTGAAGTTCAAATTCCCGGTATCTGTCAACTTGTTAGAAGGTAGAGTCTTCTAACATGAGTAAGATGGCTCTATATTAAATCTGCCTGGGTGTTGAGAAAGTAAAGAGAAAACATTAAGAAGCGAGGAGGAACCACCATGTGACAGTGGAGGCAGATAAAGCAGCAAGCCAAAAACACTAACAATTACGACAAGCCTCCAAAAGATAGGAGACACGCATGGAACTGTTTCTCAGATCCTCAGAAGAAATACCTTGACTTATAATACTGAGGTAACCTGGGTTGCTGTGATGCTGAACCTTGTGCCATTGGGATGTCAAATGACATAATCATTAACTCATGGTGGACAGTGTTTGGTGGAGCTCCCAGTTTAAGACAGGTTTGGAAGCAGGAGTGGCATCCACTTCCTAAACAACATGCCTCTGGAAACTCTATGAACTTTGAGAAATGATAGTTATAGAAAGACTTGAAGATTTTTGTTCATTGAGTCACTATAAGTTGTGCTCAACTTGACAGCAGTCGACAACAACAGAGCATCTAGAACTGTGAGACGATACTCTGTTCTTTAAAGCCATCTGTGATACTTTTATGCATCAGCCTTAGGAAACTAATATACTGACCAAGTTCACAGTTTCACAAAGAAAGAACATTCAGCATTTGTTTACTTGTATTCAGGGAATACCTCTGTGAGTCAGACAGGATTGAGGCGCAGTTCAGGGAAGGCAGGTGTGTCCTTATTTTTCTTTGATTTATATTCTGGAGGAAGGATTACTGCTCTGAAAGAAGTAAATGAAGATCCTTTTACAGTGAGAGGAGGAGTGTAGACACATTAATGGTGAAAGCACCAAAGTGTTTGGCAGATATCAGGTTCCTCTGGACAGGGCACTCTCAAAAGAAGTCTGTAAGAAGATGATACTTGCAGTAAGACAGGAATGTCTGAACACAGGCTCTGGGTGCACAGCCAGCTAGTCCAGGAAAGGAGACTTGCAAATTAAAAATCTCCATTTTATAGAAATTTACCTTTGTGAGTTTTCATAATGAAGTTTCTTATATAGGTCTTTGTTTCCCTGTGGGAACAAAGGAAATTAATGTGTGTGTGTCTCACTGATCAAGGTGGTAATTTAAAACAAGAAAAACTCACATTGACTTGAAGTGGTTTATTCTGCCCCCACTAGTTGCCATGGAGCCTAACCTGACCTCATGTGTGGTAAAGCACGGCTGTGCTCCATAGGATTTTTGCTGCCTGGGTTTTCTTTCTTTCTTTCTTTTTTTTAAAATTGTGATTGTAATGAAAGTTTATAGAAAAGTTGGATTTTTAGTCATTCATTGTTGTATATTTTCCTCCCAAAGAAAGTCGACCCAACCTAATGTGGAAACTACAGAACAATTTCACTGATTTCACATGCAAGCAAGATTTTACTGAAAATGATCCAAAAACGACTGCAACAGCACATCAACAGAGAACTACCAGAAGTCCAGGCTGGTTTCAGAAGGGGTCGTGGTACTAGAGATATTGTAGCTGATGTTAGATGGATCTTGGCTGAAAGCAGGGAATACCAGAGGAATGTCTATCTGTGTTTCATTGACTATGCAAAGGCATTTGACTGTGTAGATCATAACAAACTGTGGCTGACTCTGAGAAGAATGGGAATCCCAGAACACTTGATCTTTCTAATGCGAAACATATACTTGGACCAGGAGGCAGTCGTCAGAACAGAGCAAGGGAACACTGCATGGTTAAAAATTGGGAAGGGCGTATGCCAGGGATGCATCCTATCTCCATACCTTTTCAACCTAGATGCAGAACAGATTATCCGGGAGGCTGGGCTCTATGAGGAGAAATGTGGGGTCAGGATTGGTGGATGATTTATCAACAATCTGCGTTATGTGGATGACACAACCCTGCTTGCTGAAACTGAGGAGGACCTGAAGCGCCTGCTGCAGAGTGTCAAGGACTGCAGCCTACAATATGGATTGAAGCTCAATGTCAAGAAGACAAAGATTCTCACCACTGGACCAATTGGCAGCATCAGGATGGATGGTGAAGAGATTGAGATTGTACACAGCTTTAGTTTGCTTGGCTCCATAGTCAACAGTCTTGGCACCAGCAGCCAGGAAATTAAAAGGCGCATTGCCATGGCAAAGACTGCTGTTAGGGACCTCTCCAAAGTGCTGAAGAGCAGTGCTGTCTCTCTGGAGACTAAGGTGCGTCTGATACAGGCCATGGTCTTCGCAATCACCTGTTATGCATCAGAGAGTTGGACAATGACCAAGGAGGATAGAAGGAGAACTGATGCCTTTGAGCTGTGGTGCTGGAGAAGAGTACTGAGAATACCATGGACTGCTAGGAAAACAAACAGATTTGTCCTGGAGAGGGTTAAACCGGGTGGCTCCTTGGAGGCAAGGATTCTGAGGCTCCGTCTAACTTACTTTGGACATGTAGTGAGGAGACACCGGTCCTGAGAGAGGGACATCGTGCTTGGGAGTGTGGAGGGACGGTGCAGGAGAGGAAGGCCCTCTATGAGGTGGATTGATTCAGTGACTGGGATAATTGAGATGGGAGTGTCAGAGACAGTGCGATTGGCACAGGACAGAGCGGAGTTTAGGGCTGTTGTACATAGGGTCGCTATGAGTCGCAGGTGACTTGACGGCACATAACAACAACAACAACAACCTCCCCCAATTAACTTTAAAAAAATTCATTTATTTTTGCATAATATCATTCCTGCCATCCCCATTTCTCCCTCCAGTCCCTTTGTAATGCACTTCTTGTTCTGGACTATTATAAATTATGCCCAATAATATAGTCCTTTTAAACAGTTTTTTCCTTCATCTGTTTCAAGGCAGTGTTCATTATTTATTCCCTCTTTTCTTAGTTTCCCCCTAAACCCCATGCCAGTCTTGGTTTATGGCATTGACATTATGCAGTATATGTCCTTTTGTGACTGAGAAATTTCACTCATTACGATGTCCTCCAGGGTCACCCATATTGTTTAATAATGTATGAGTTCCGTATGTTTCAGTGCTTTGTAATATTCCATTGTGTGAATATACCATAGTTTTTCTATCCATTCAATTGTTGATAGGCCATTGCATTGCTTCCATCTAAGCTGTTGTGAATAACATAGCAATAAACATGTGTGTACATATCTGTTTAGTGGCAACTCTGGTTTCTTATGGTATATATTCCTAGTAGTTGAATTGCTGTGTCAAATGATATTTGTTTCTAACTTTCTGAGAAAGCACCATTCTTTCTGCCCACAATAGTGGTTGAGCCATTTTACACTCCTCCACCCCCAGTCTCTCCACAACCTTGCCAGCATTTGTTGGTTGCTGCTCTATTGAACGTTGCTACTATTATTGGTGTGAGATGACACCCTCATAGTTATTTTGATTTGCATCTCTCTTAGAGCTAGGGATTTTGAACATTTTTCATGTGTTTGTTTGCCATCTGAACGTGTCCTTTGGTGAAGTGTCTATTCATATCCTGTACCCATTTTGCGATTGGGTTGTTTACCTTTATTTTGTTGAGGTGCTGGAATGTTCTATAAATTTTAGATATGAGTCTCAGATATGTCATTACCAAATACTTTTTTCCCAGTCTGTGGTTTTTGATGTGCATAGGGCTTTGATTCTTACAAGTTCTCATTCATCTATTCTCTTCTGGTTGAAGATTTTTCAAGATGCATTGAAGACAGTTCATGTTGTGAATGAGGGCTTTTAGAGTTTCCCCCAGCTTTTCTCAGCTTCATTTTTTTTCTGTTTTCTATTTATTTCTAACCTAAAATTTATAATTTCAGTTTTCTAGAGGATGTCAGGTTTTCTTGCTAATCTTTTTCAGCTTGTTGGAGATGTTCTGTTAAAGGCTCAATTACCATTTTCTCCCCTTCCCTTATGATGTGTTTGCTTATTGCTGTAAATTGACCTCTAAGTTATGCTATGGCTGTTTTCACCTTTATCCTCTTGTTAAAAATTTAGTTTTGTAGCATTGTGGTCTTAGAAGATGCTTTGTATTATATCAATTATTTTTTAAAATTTATTGATGCTTGCTTTGTGACCTAATGTGATCTATTCTGGAGAATATTCCTTGCACATTGGAGAAGAAGGTATACTGTACCCTTTTGGCATGTGTTAGCCTGTATATATCTATTAGATCTAGTTGATTTATTGTGTGCTTTAATATTTCAGCATCTTTTATGAGTTTCTTTCTGGTATTTCTCTATCTTTTCTTGAGAGTGGTGTATTGAAGTCTCCTGCTACTCTTTGGGTGTTGTCTATTTCTTTTTTCAGTTCTGTTTATGTTTGCTTTGTATATTTTGCAGCTGTATCATTTGTTGCATAGATATTTATTAGGGTTATGTCCTCTTGTTCTTATTGACCCTTTAAGCGTTAACCTTCCTTGTTCTCTGTGATGGTTTTTACACTGAAATTCATTCTATCAGAGATTAATAATGCCATTCCTGCTCTTTTCTGGTTGCCATTTGCTTGGTATATTCCCCCCCCCCCCATCTTTTTATTTGTAGTCTTTCTTTACCTTCACTTTTTAGGTGTGTCTCTTGTAAACAACATTTGATGGGTTTTGGGTTTTTATCCAATTTGCTATCCTTTTTCTCTTCATTGGTGGTTTAAAACCATTTACCTTTAGAATAATTATTGAGAGGCAAGGTTTTATTGCTGTCATTTTGATGGTTTCCCACATTATTCTTAGTTTTTCTTCTTTTTCCTTTCTTTTTGATTCTGCTTTTTTTTCTTTTATGAGGTCAATGCTGAGAATTCTGTCTTCTGTTTTGCTGGCTCTGTGTTCCATTTCTTCAACTCTGCTCATATTTCCCTCCAGCATGTTGGTTGACAGCATCTGAAACATTGGTCCTCATATTTTGAATTATGGTTTCTTTGTTTCCCAGAGCCTCTTATGCCTTGTTTGTTTTATCTGCATTGTCTTGAATTATTTTTATATGTTTCTCTTGTACTTTTACTTGCAGAGTCCTGTAATTCTTCGAGTTTTTCTTTGACCCATTGGAAGCAGGAGCGGCATCCACTTCCAAAATGGCTTGCCTCTGGAAACTCTTTGTACGAACAGTGCTCAGGCTGTTCGTTCATAGGGTCGCTATGAGTCGTCCACGACTTGACGGCATTAAACAAAAACAACAACAACAACATTGAAAATATTTTGAATTCTGTTTCAGAAAGTTCCACCATCCTTTCCAGTTTAAGAAATCCATTGATTCTGTATTTTGATCTTTTTTTGTGGTACCTTGTTTTGCTTTTATGTAGGATCTGAAATAGTCTGCTTCTTCCATGTCATTGCTGTGGTAGAGTTTATTGTGCCTGGGGCATTAGCAGGCCCTTGGTCTGATAACCTTGCATCAGGAGCTTACCTCTCCAGAGCAGGGAAGGACATCTCACCCTACCAGAATTTCTCTCTTCTCATAGATTGCCTGGTGGTCCAAAGGTTCTGCAGCTTAAGTGCTGGCTCTGAGAGGGGCCAGAGAAAGTGAGTTCAGGAAAGAAATTACATCACTCATAGAAATGGTCTGTGAGTTAGCAGCCTTCTTAGGGCCAGGCAACCTACTAGTAGCAGCTAGTGCCTGATTATTCAGAAGCTGATCATCAGGACTTTCTTCTAATAGCACCTCCGAGTGGACTTGAATCTATTGTAATCAACCACATGTGCTAACTTATTTAATTACTTAGAGATTAATAGATTCAACTACCTAGAGATGAAGGTAATTTATTAGTTGCTTAGAAGTATACTTTTTAAGAGATTGGAATACCTACTTTAGTCTTTTCCATGTGCTAGAATATTAGGCTGAGAAACCTCGTAAAATAATAAAGCATTATCAATATAAAAACCAGAACTCATCTGGCAATTTGTTGTGTTTTGGTGGCTTGCATGTTGTTGTGATGTTGGAAGCAACATTACTAAATTTCAGTTGCTATCAGGATCATTCATAGTGGGCCAGTTTCAGCAAAGTTTCTAGACTAAGATGATATAATAAGGAACATCTGAGATAACTAGTGAAAACCTGTGAGTAGCAGTGAAGCTTTGTCTAACATGGCACTGGAAGATAAGCTCTTCAGGTTGGAAGACAGGCAAAATATAATTGGGGAAGAGCTGCTTCTTCAAAGTAGATTTGATCTTATTATTATGAATGGAATAAAACAAAACAAGAAGAAACAACTACAAATATTTATTTATAATCAGGAAATTAAATGTACAAAGTATGAGTCTAGAAGTATTAGAAAAAAAAGAAATGAAGCACATTAAGATCAGTTAGATGAAATATGCTTGTATTAACCATTGTCATTTAGGCAAATGGTCTACTATGCCATGAATGACAAATTGAAGAGGAATAGTGACACATTTATCTTCTAACAATTTTTTTCTTGTTTTGTTTTTTAATTGACATGTTAATGAAAGTTTAAAGAGAACTTGGATTTCCATTCATTCATTGTTACACATTTTACTCCTTGCCCACCCCCACCCCCACCCCCAGTTCAGTTTTCTCTTTGAAAAAGTATTCCTTCATTGTTGTACAACACCCCCATCTGCACCCCATCCACATTACTATGCAGCTCTTCTCTAGACTATTGTCATGCAGATAATCCCTAATCATATATTCCTTTTAAGCAATTCTTTCCCTCATTTGTTTCAATGCAGTCTACATTATTTATCTTTCCTTAGTTTCCCCAAGCTCCAGGTCAGTCCTGATTTATAACAGTGACATTATGCAGTATTTGTCCTTTTGCACCTTGGATATTTCAATCAGGGTCACCCATTTTGTATAATATTTCATGAGTTCCTTGTTTTCCTGTGTTTCATAGTATTCCATTTCATGAATATACCACAGTTTCACTATCCATTTATTTGTTGATGGGTACTTGGGTTGTTTCCATCTCTTTGCTATTGTGAACAAAGCAGCAATAAACATGAGTGTGCATATATCTGTTTTTGTGGCAGTTGTGGTTTCTTTAATGCATATTCCTAGTGGAGGAATTGCTTGTCAAATGTTATTTCTGTTTACAACTTTTTGAGACTGCGCTATACTGCCTTCCAGAGTGGTTGCACCATTCTACACTCCCACCAATAAGTGTTCCAGTTTCTCCACAACTTTGCCAGCATTTGTTGTTTGCTATTCTGTTAAATTTTTTTTTGCGTTACTGGGGTGAGATGGCACCATCATAGTTGTTTTGATTTGCACCTCTCTTAGAGCTAGGGATTTTGAACATTTCTCCATGTGTTTGTTTACCATCTGAATGTCTTCTATGGTGAAGTGTCCTTTCATATCCTCTGCCCATTTTGCAATTAGGTTGTTTATCTTGTGGTGCTTGAGTATTCTATAAATTCTAGATATAAGTTCCTTATCAGACATGTCATTTACCAATTAATTTTTCCCAGAGTGTGAACTTCCTTTTTACCCTGTTGGAGAAGTTTTTGGATGTGCACAGGGATTTGATTCTTAAAAGGTCACATTCATCTATTTATTTTTTTATTTTTTATTTTTACAAAGTATTTTATCCTCTCCTGGTTGTAGGTTTCTCAGGAGGCTTAGGAGACTGTTCATATTGTGGACTAGGGCTCCTAGAGTTCTTCCAAACTTTTTTCGGATGAAGTGTATAGTCCTTGGTTTTAATCCTAGGTCCTTCATCTACTTTGAGTTGGTTTTTGTGTATGGTGTGAGGTGTGGGTCTTCTTGAATTTTCTACAGATAGTATTCGAATTTTGCAAGTATCATTTGTTTAAAAGGCTGTCGTTTCCCCACTTAACTGATTTTTTCTCCTTGTCAAAAATCAGTTGACTATAGGTAGATGAACTGATTTCTGGATTCTCAATTCTATTTCATTGATCTTTGTGTCTGTTGTTGTACCAGTTTCACACTTTCTTAACCACCATGGCAGTGTAGTAGGATTTGAAATCAGGGTGTAAGATACCTCCTGCCTTGTTTGTCTTTTCCAGGAGTTCTTTGCTTATTTGGGGTCTCTTTCCATTTCATAAGAAATTACAGGTTGCCTTTTCCATCTTGTTGAAGAATGGAATTGATACTTGAATTGGGGTTGCATTGAACTTGTAGATTGCCTTTGCTAGAATTGTCATTTTCACAATATTGAGTCTTCCTATTCAAGAGCAAGGTATAGTCTTCCATTTCTCCAGATTTCTTTTTGTTTCTTGTGGTAATGTTTTGTAATTTTTTTAATAGGTCTTTTGTGTTTCTAGTGAGATTTACTCTCAAGTATTTGATCTAGTGATTAGCTATTATGATGGGTATTATTTTTCTTAGGTCCATTTCTGTATTTTCTTTGTCACTGTAGATAAATCCAATTCATTTTTGTATGTTGGTCTTGTGTCTTGCCACTTTGCTGAATTGGTTGACTATGTCCAGTAGTATTCTCACCAAGTCTTTAGGGTTTTCTAAGTATACTATCATATCATCTGCATATAGAGATACTTAAACCTCTTCTTTGCCAATTTGGGTATCTCTTATTTCCTTTTTGTATTGCTATCGCTAAGATTTCCAATACAATATTCAGTAGGAGTGGTAATAGTGGGCATCTTTGCCTAGTTCCTGCTCTCAAAGGGAATGCCCTTAATCTCTCTCCATTGAGAACAATGTAGAATCTTGCATTTGCATATATACTGTTTACTTAGTTGAGGAAATTCCCCTTTATTCCTATTTTGTTGAGTATTTTAATTAGAAAAGGGTGTTGAATTTTGTCAAAGGCCTTTTCTTCATCAATTGATAGGATCATGTGGTTCTTGGCCTTTGCTTTGTTAATATGATGAATTATACTGATTGTTTTTCTTATGTTGAACCATCCTTGCATATCTATTATGAATTCCACTTGATCATGGTGATTGTTTTATTTTTTTTTTTAATGTATTGTTTGACTCTATTGGCCAGAATTTTATTCAGGATTTTTGCATGTATGTTCATCAGAGATACTGGTCTATAGTTTTCTATTTTCTTTGTGTCTTTGTGTGACTTTGGTATCTAGATTATTTTTCTTCAGAGAGTAAGTCTAGGAGGATTTCATCTTTTTTTCTATTTTCTGAAATACTTTATTATGTAGAATTGGTGACAGTTTTCTCTGAATGTTTGACAAAATTATCTTGTAAAAGCATCTGGTCCAGGACCTTTTTTGTTGTCGTTGTTGTTGAAAGTTGTTTTATAACCTTTTCAATTTCTTATTTAGTAATGTGTCTGTTCAGGAGTTCTATTTCGATTTGTGGCACTTTAGGTAGATTTTGAGTTTCTAGGTATTTGTGCATTTCCTGTAGGTTTTCATGTTTGTTTATGTTGTTGTTGTTATGTGCCATCGAGTCTCCTGTGACTCATAGCGACCCTATGTACAGCAGCCCTACACCGTGCTCTGTCCTGTGCCAATCTCACTGTCTCTGACACACCCATCCCGATTACCCAGTCACTGACTCAGTCCACCTCATAGAGGGTCTTCCCCTCCTGCGTTGTCCTTCCACGCTCCCAAGCATGATCCCTCTCCAAGGACTGGTCCCTTCTTACAAAATGTCCAAAGTATGTCAGACGAAGCCTCAGAATCCTTGCCTCAAAAGGCAGCCCAGTTTAATTCTCTCCAAGATGAACCTGTTCGTTTTCTTAGCAGTCCATGGTATATTCAACTCTTCTCCAGCACCACAACTCAAAGGCATATCTCTTCTTCTTTTATCCTCTGTAGTCATTGTCTAACTCTCCCACACATGGCAAGTGATTGCAAAAACCATGACCTGTATCAGTTGCACCTTAGTCTCCAGAGTGACACTGTTGCTGTTCAGTACTTTAGAGACATCCTTAACAGCAGACTTGTTAACTTTTTTATTTTAGTTAGTTCTGTTGTGACATTGCCTGTGTCATCTCTTAATTGAATTATTTTTGTCCTTTCTTTCCTTTGTTAGTTTTGCTAGTGGTTTGTCAATTTTATTAACTTTTTTGTAAAACCAACTCCTTTATTTTTTTATTTTTTCAAGTGTTTTTGTGTTTTGTATTTCATTTATTTCCATCCTTTTTTATAATTTCAGGTTTTTCTTAGACAGTATCAAGTTTTCTTGCTGTTCTTTTTAAATTTCTTTGAGATGTTGGGTTAGAGAGACAATTATAATTTTTTTCTTACCTTTTGATGTGTTTTCTTATGCTTTAAAGTGACCTTTGATTATTGCTTTGGCTGTTTCCCAGAGGTGTTGGTAAGTTGTGTTTTCATTGTCAGTTGTTTCAAAAAACTTTAGTTTCTTTTTTTTTTTATTTCTTCTATTACCCACTCATGTTCAAGCAATGCATTTTGTAGCTTTCAATTTTTTTATCCTGTTAATAATTTTTTATTTTTTGGTCTGAGAAGATTCTTTGTATTATTCCTATGTTTTTTAATTTATTGATACTTCCTTTGTGACCTAGAATGTGATCTATTCTGGAGAGCATTCCATGCCCATTGGAGAAGAAGGTATACTGTGATCTTTTGGGGTGCATTAGCCCATATATATATATCTGTGAGATCGAGTTGGTTTATTGTGTGGTTTAATTCTTGATCATCTTTGTTGAGTTTCTGTCTAGTAGTTCTGTCTTTTTCTTGAGAGTGATGCATTGAAGTCTCCAACTCTTAGAGTGGTGTTGTATATTTTATTTTTCAGTTTTGTTAATGTTTGTTTTACATATTTTGCAGCTCTATCATTTGGTTCATAGATATTTATTATTGTTATTTCTCTTGTTCTATTGACAATTTAATCATTATGTAGTGACCTTCCTTGTCCTTTGTGATGGTTTTTGGATTGAAATCTATTTTATCAGAGATTAATATCACTACTCCTGCTTTTTTCTGGTTGCCATTTGCTTGGTATATTTTTTCCCACCCGTTTATTTTTAGTCTATCTTCATTTTCAGATTTTTCTCTTGTAGACAGCATATTGATGGATTTTTTTAAATCCAATTTGCTACTATTTTTCTTTTTGGTGGTTCATTTAAACCATTCACACTCAGTGTGATTATTTAGAGGTAAGGTTTTATTGCTATCATTTTGTTGAGTTTTTTTGTGTTGTTACTGATTACTTTGGTCCATCCTGTTTTCTGTGGCACTTCTATATGGAGGATGTCTCTCAGTGTTTTCTGAAATGCTGTTGTTTTTACAAACTCTCTTAGGTTTTGCTTTTCTGGGAATATCTTGATCTGTCCTTCATATTTGATGGATAATTTTGCTGGGTACAGTATTCTTGGTTGACAGTTGTATTCTTTGAGTGTCTGATATATGTCCTTCCATTCCCTTCTTGCCTGCATGGTTTCTGCTGAGAAATCTGCACTTAATTTTATCTGATCTCCCTTATAGGTTACTCTTTGTTTCTCCCACACTCCTTTCAGAATTCTCTCATCTTTCGTTCTGGCAAATTTGACTATGATATGCCTTGGTGTTTTTTTTGGGGGGGTCTATTCTATATGGTGTTCAATCAGATTCTTGAATATATATTTTCTTATTCTTCATTATCTCTGGAAAGTTTTCTCCTTGTAATTCTTCTACAACTTTTATACCTTTACTTACTTCTTCCTGTTCTGGGATTTCCTTTATGTGCATGTTGTTTCTCTTGGTGGTGTCCCACATTGTTCTTAAACTTTCTTCTTCTTTATTTTTTAAAAATTATACTAGTTTATTAACAAAATTTGAATACATTGTTTTTTCAGAACAGATTCTTCCAGTTTCCCTCCCCTCCACCAATCAAATTGTATAGCTCCATGAATAATCCTTATTTTTTTAATTAATTTCAATGAACATCTACAGAGATTTTTTTAATTTTGCTTTATGTAATAGAAGATGAGTGGTGACAATTCTATCTTCTATTTCTCTGGTTCTCTTTTCCATCTCTTCAGCTCTGTTCACCAACATGTTAACAGCATCAAAAACATTGGTACTCATAGTTGGATTGTGGTTTCTTGTTTTTCCAGAGCCTCTGATGCCTAGTTTATCTGCATTGTTTTGGATTTTTTTTTTAAGCTCCTCTTGGTTTCTACTTGCCATGTCCAGTAATTTTTCAAGTTTGCCTTTCATGCATTGAAAATAATCAGTCATTGTTCTTTTAAATTCTTGTCAGAAAGTTTCATTTGACTCTCTGGCTTCAGGAAATCCATTGATACTGTGTCACTTTTGGGTGTGATATCTAGCTTTGTGTTTGTTTAGAGTGTAAGATAGCCTGCTTCCTATATGACATTGCTGGGGTAGAGTTGTTTTTTTTTTTTTTTGTTTTGTTTTTTTTTTATCCCTGGTGTGACAGCAGTCTCTTGGTCTGGCATAACTGCTCCAGTGTGGAGGATGAGGGCTAGCTACCCTGCCTGAGTTTCTTTCCAATCTTATGACTCAAGAGAAGACTTGCTTCAGTTTGGGAGAGATAAGACCTGTGAATAGCACTCTCCTCTTTCAGACAACTGCTGTAGATAGGCCTGTCCATGGTGCTCCATGGTAAAGGCAGCTCATGTTTTAGGAGAGGAGAGGAGAGGAAATTAAATGGGTACACCTGTAATACTGATGTCTCTGGTGAAGTTCACAGGGGCGGCAGCATTTTGTTCTCCAGGCATTGGGGTTGGAATGTTCTGCCTGTGGGGCCAGGTCCTCCAGATGGTGGGGACAGGGCCTCCAGGTGCAGGGATGGGACTTCTGGGTGGCAGGGCCAAGACTTTCAGGCAGCAGGGGCAGAACTTACAGGTGGCAGGGATGGGACTTCCAGGAAGAGGGTTGATGCTGGGTTTATAGATGGCACGCAGAAGTATCCAGGTGGCAGGATAAGATCTTTTAGTTAGTGGGTCCAGGGGTCCAGGTGATCATGCCTGGAGCCTCCAGTTGGGGATGGGGAGCTGCCAGACAGTGGCACATGATCTAGTACTCCAGGCAGGAGACCAGTCCAGGACAAACTAAGACATTTTTAAGGCAGATTCCTAGTTATTTGACTGGATATGCTGTGGAGAAGCAACACATGGAGAAGCCTAGAAAATTTTAAAATCTAAGACATGTCCTGTCTCTATATTTTATTTGAGCGGCAATTATGAGAATAATTTACGTTTTCAGTCTGTATGCAGAACAGATCAATTGGGGGTCTGAAATTTATGAGGAGGAATGTGGCATCAGGATTGGAGGAGGACTCATCAACAACCTACGTCATGTAGATGACAGAAACTTGCTTGCTGAAACTGATGTGGACCTGAAGCACTTGCAGTAGAAGGTCAAGGACTGTAGTCTTTAATATAGATTGAAGCTCAACATCAGGAAGACAAAGATTCTAACCATTGGGCCTATTGGCAGCACCATGGTAGATGGAGACAAGATTGAGGTGGTTAACAGTTACAGCTTGCTCAGCTCCACTATCAACACTCTTGGGACCAGCAGTCAGGAAATTAAAAAACAAATTGCATTATGTAAATCTGTTGTCAGGGACCTTTTCAGAGTTCTGAGAAGCAATGATGCCAGTCTAGAGACTAAGATGCACTTGATCCAGGCCATAGTCTTTGAAGTTACTTGCTGTGCTTCAGAGAGCTGGACAATGAGTAAGAATGACAGAAGAAGAATTGATGCCTTTGAGTTGTAGTGCTGGAGAAGATTCTTGAACATACAATGAACTGCCAAGAAAACAAGTTAAGTCTGTGTTGGAGAGAGTGATAACAAGTTTCTCCATGGAGGCTAAGATTTTGAAGCACCATCTCACATACTTTGGACATGTGGCCAAGAGAGACTGATCTTGGAGAAGGACATCATGCCTGGAGGAATGGAGGGATAGTGCAGAAGAGAATGACCCCAGGTGAGATGGATTGATGCAGTAATTAGGGCAATGGAAGTAAGGGTGTTGAAATCAGTGAGACTGGCTCAAAATAGGACAGGCGTCAGAGCTGTTGTTAGTAGGTTGACTGTGAGTTGCAGGTGACTTGACAACACATAACAACAACAACAACAGGAAAAACACCTTGTCTTAGAATACTCTCATAATTCTTTCTCAAATAAATGATGTGTGCAAACAGATCTAGCTCATTCAGTGTCACTAGTCTATGCCTTGAAATTTGGAAGACAGTTAGTTACCTCACCAGTTGACTGGAAGAGATCCATATTTGTTTCCATTTCTAAGAAAGATGATGTAACAAAATATGCGTATTATCAAACAATTTTCTTAACATCACATGGAAGCAAAATATTGCTGAAGATCATAAAAAATGGCGAGAACAGAATATTGACACAGAACTGCCATATGTTCAATCTGAATTTAGAAG
The DNA here is from genome assembly GCF_000299155.1 of Elephantulus edwardii. Taxonomy (NCBI): domain Eukaryota; kingdom Metazoa; phylum Chordata; class Mammalia; order Macroscelidea; family Macroscelididae; genus Elephantulus; species Elephantulus edwardii. The sequence goes on along the minus strand of NW_006399922.1, from coordinate 3,690,033 downwards.
AGGCCAGGTCATCAGTGATATAATTGTGGATATCAGATGTATGTTGGCTGAAAGCAGACAATATCAGAAGATTGTCTCTTTGTGTTTTATTGATTATGAAAAACATTTGATTGTGTAGATCATAAACTATAGCTAGCATTTAGGAAAATGGAAATTTCAGAACACTTTATTGTGCTTATACGAAGCCTATATGTAGACTAAGAAGCTGTTTGAATAGAACAAGGAAACATTGCATAGGTTGACATCAAGAAAGGTCTTGCGTCAGGACTGTATCCTTTTTTCATACCGTTTCAATTTGTATGCTGAACAAATTGTTCAAGATCTGGACTTTATGAAGAAGGATGTGGTATCAGGATCTGAGAAAGACTCATTTTGTTATGCAGATGACACAGCCTTGCTTGGTGAAAGTAATGAGAACTTGAAGTACTTGTTTCGTAAGATCAAAGACAATAGACTGTGATATAGATTACATCTCAACATCAAGAAAGCAAAAATCCTTGTCACTGGTCCAATATAGGTAATATCATGGTAAATGGAGAAAATATTGAAGTTGTCAGTGATTTTGGCTTACTTGGATCCATAATCAACACCGTTAGTACCAGCAGTCGAAAATGAAAAGACATATTGCACTTTGAAAGTGTGCTGTCAGGGACCTCTCTAAAATATTGAAGAGTAATGATGTCAGCTGAAAGACTAAGGTGCACATGGTCTTTTCAGTCACGTATTGTGCATTTGAAAGCTGGACAGTGAATAAGGATGACAAAAGAAAGATTGATGCCTGTGCTTTGTGGTGTTAGAGAAGAAAGCTGAGTGTCCCATGTACTGCCCAAAGAACAAACACATGTATCTTAGAGAAGTTGCAGCCAGAGTGCTGCATGGAGACAAGGATAGTGAAGCTTTTTCTCACATATTCTGAGCATGTTATTAGGAGAGGCTATTCGCTGGAAAAGAACATCATGATTGGTCAGTGAGGGAGAGGAAAAACCTTCAGTGAGATGGATTGAAACAGTGCCTATCGGATCAAATATATCAGAGATTATAAGGAAGGTTGAAGGTATGAGTCATACTTGACTTGACAGCCCTTAACAAGAACAACAACAATATTGAGGGATAGAAATACTCTGGACCAGGAAAGCATCCCTTTTTACAGAGTGAAGATAGTTGCTCTGCTGGTTGTGGTACTATTGGTGTACTTGGAATGTAAGAAGCATGAATGTAGAAAAACTAGACATTGTAAAGAAAGAATTGAACACATAAATATTGACATATTGGGTATTAGCGAAATGAGATGGATTGGCATGGGACATTTTGAATCCCATGATCATATGATATTATTCTGGAGATGAAAAGGTGAGGAAAAAACAGGGTTGCTTTCATAGTTAAAAAGGCCATTTCTAGAACCATCTTGAAATAAAAATTCTGAATGACAGAAAATATTCGTATGCTTGCAAGAAAGACCTATTAATACCACTATCATTCAAATTTATGCTCCTACAACCAGAGCCAAAGAGGAGGAAATAGATGATTTCTATCAACTATTGCAGTCAGAAATCGATCAAACACGTAATCAAGGTGCATTCATAATAATGGGTGACTGGAATGCAAAAGTTGGGAACCAGGAAGAAGAATCAGTATTCGGAAAATACGGAAGTGGTGACAAATGAGGCTGGGGATAGAGTGATAGAATTCTGTACAATCAATGATTTATTTATAGCAAATATCTCTTAAAAGAAGTTTAAACACAGGCTATATACATGCATTTCACCTGATGCGTAGCACAGGAATCAGATTGATTACATTTGTGGGAGGAATCGTTAGAGAAGTTCCATATCAGCAATGAAAACTAGACCATGTGCAGACTGTGGAACAACTGTCAATTGCTCATATGCAAGTCAAATTTAAAGAAAGTCAAATCATATCCACGGGAATAAAAATTTGATCTTAAGTCTATCCCACATGAATTTAAAAACCAACTCAGGAAAAGGTTTGAGGCCTGAACACAATTGGACAAAGAGCAGATAAACTGTGAAGATATCAAGACTATCACTCATCAAGAATGCAAAAGGTCGTTACAAAGAAGGAAGAAGAAAAAAAAGACCAAAATGGATGTTAGAAGAGACTCTGAATATTGCACTAGAGTGCCGAGAATCCAAAACAAAGGGGAGAAATCAAGAAATAAAGGAACTGAATAGATTATTTCAAAGGGCCACTCAGGAAGACAAGGCATTATAATGAAATGTGCAAGGAGCTGGAGTCGGAAAATCAAAAGGGCTGAACTTGCACAGCATTTCTTAAGCTGAACTAAAGAGTAAATTCCAGGCACGATTTGTAATGCTTAAGGATGCTATGGGCACAAATATTGAATGTTTCAGGAAGCATTGAAAGAAGATGGAAGGAATATACAGAGTCATTGTACCAAAAAGAAGTGGCTGACACAAGAATTTAAAAAAACAACATATAAGCAAGAGGCAATGGTGATGAAGGAGAAAGTTCAGGCTGTTCTGAAGGACTTGGAAAAAAAAAATAGCCCCAGAAATTGAAGGAAAACCGGTTGACCTATTTCAGCAACAGATGCAGCCCTGAATATGTTCATCAAGTTGTTCCAAGAAATCTTTAGGACAACTACCTGGTCACCTGACTGGAAGAGATCCATATTTATTCCCATTCCAAAACATGGCAACCCAACAGAGTGTGGAAATTACTAAACAATATCACTAATACTACACACACTAGCAAAATCCTGCTGAAGATTATCCAGCAATGACTGGAACAGTACATTGAAAGATAACTACCAGAAATACAAGCTGGGTTTAGATGAGGTCATGGTACTAGAGACATTTATGCCAATGTCAAATGGACCTTGGTAGAAAGCAAAGAGTACCAGAATAATGTCTCTCTGTGTTTCATTGACTTTGCAAAGACATTTGCTTGTGTGGGTTACAACAAATTGTGGCTAACCTTGAAGAACATGGGAATCCCAGAACACTTGATTGTGCTTATGTGAAACCTATTCTTGAACCAAGATGCAGTCCTCAGAACAGAGCAAGGAAACACTGCATGGCTCAGAATCAGGAAAGGAGTGCATCAGAGATGCATCCTGTTACCATATGTTTTTAGTCTGTATGCAGAACAGATCATTCAGGAAGCAGGAATTTATGAGGAGGAATGTGGCATCAAGATTGGAGGAAGACTTATCAACCTATGATATGCAGATGACACCACCCTGCATGATGAAACTCAGGAGAACCTGAAGCGCTTGCTGCAGAAGGTCAAGGACCACAGTCTTCTGTATGGATTGAAGCTCAACATCAAGAAGACAAAAATTCTCACCACTGGGCCAGTGGGAAGTACCATGATAGATCAACAAGAGATTGGTGTTCTTAGTAATTACAGCTTGCTCAGAGCAACAATCAACACTCAATACCAGCAGTCAGGAAATTAAAAGATGAATTGCATTGGGAAAACCTGTGCTCATGGACCTTTCCAGAGTGCTGAAGAACAACAGTGTTAGTCTAGAGACAAAGATAAACCTAATCCAGGCCATGGCCTTCTCAATTAATTGTTATCCTTCTGAGAGCTGGACAATAAGTAAAAATGACGGAATAATAGATGCCTTCAAGTTGTGGTGCTGGAAAAGAGTCTCGAACATACCATGGACTGCCAAGAAATCAAATTGGTCTGTCTTGGGCATGGTGAATCAAGTCTCTCCTTGGAAGCTAGGATTTTGATTCTCTACCTCATAAACTCTGGGCATCTGGCCAGGAGAGACTGGCCCTTGGTTAAGGACATCATGCTCAGAAGGGTGGAGGGACAGCACAGGAGAGGAAAACCCCAGATGAGATAGATTGAACCTATTTCTGGGACAAGGGGTGTTGGGGTGTTGTAATTAGTGAAATTGGCTCAGGACAGGGAGGGTTCAGAGCTGCTGTACATAGAGGGTCACTATACGTCACAGGTAACTCAACAGCACATAGGAACAACTTACTATATTGTTGTTTTTGTTTTGTTTTTTAATTTAAACCTCATGTTTAGAGTCAACCAGACCTCGGGGAGGCCCTTTGTATTTAAAGTTGATTGTTGTTTTATTTTGGAGGAACATTCTTCTAAGGGTACAGCACTCTTCTGTCAGTTTGCTGTACTGAGGTGACATGGGGTTGCTGTGATGCTGAACCTTGTGCCATTGGGGTGTCAAATGGCATAACTGTTAACCCATGGTGGACAGTATTTGGTGGAGCTCCCAGTTTAAGACAGGTTTGGAAGCAGGAGCGGCATCCACTTCCTAAACAACAAGCCTCTGGAAAATATATGAATTTTGAGATATGTCTATAATTATAGCAAGGCTTCAGTTCATAGGCCTGTTTCTATAAGTTGTGCTCAGTGGCAATCAACAACAACAATTGCTGTGACAACTAAAGGTCATGATATTCACTGTTGTTGTTATGTGCCATCGAGTCACTTGTGACTCATAGTGACCCTTTGTACAAGATCCCTAAACTCTGGTCTGTCCTTTGCCAACCTTATTGTCTTTGACACACCTTCTCTCATTACCCCAGTCACTGAATCAATCCATCTCATCAAGGGTCTTCCTCTCATGCTGTCTCTGCACCCTCCCAAAATGATGTCCCTCTCCAAGGACCGGTCCCTTCTTGTAACATGTCCAAAGTATGTCAGATGATGCTTCAGAATTCTTGAGTCCAAGGAGCAGCCCGGTTTCACCCTCTCCAGAGTGAACCTGTTTGTTTTCCTAGCAGTCCATGGTAGGTATACTTAACACTTGTGTAGCACCACAACTGAAAGGCATCAATCGCTTTCCATCATTTCTAGTCATTGTCCAGCTCTCTGATGCATAGCAAGCAATTGTAAAGAGTATGGCTGGATTGGGCACACCTTAGTCTCCAGAATGACATCATTGTTCTTCAGTACTCTGAAGAGGTCCCTGACAGCTGACTTTACTGGTGCAGTTCATATCTTGATTTCCTGACTACGGGTACCAAGAGGGTTGTTTGTGGAGCCAAGCAAACTAAAACTGTTAACAATCTCAATCTCATCACCATCCTTAATGATGCTGCATTATTGGCTGAAAAGACCATAAGCAGCATGAATGGTGAGGTTTTTAAATGTGAAAATTTGTCAGAATAGTTGACCAAATGTACGTGCAATTCAGTTTATTAGAGTTTTCCTAAGATGACAACAAGTTTTTATAATAACCTATTAATATAATTCCTTCTTCTGTCATGTGTGTTTCTGGTAATTCATTGTAAAGGTCTTTTGATCATGTTGTGTGCTAAGTCCTGGCACAAATTGTCACATCTTTTTTATTATTATTATTATCATAATGAAAAAAAGACTCTTTGGAAATAGGTTGATAATCTTCATTAGCTAAACCCTAGAGAAAACGAGTGTTGAACATCTACTGCCAGAAAAACAAAGAAGTCTATCCTGAAGAGGGTGAAACCAAGCTGATCCCTGGAGGCAAGGATTTTGAAGCTTTGTTTCACATACTTTGGGGTCATGGCCAAGGAGGGACTAGTCCTTGCAGAAGGCCATCATGGTTGGAAGGGTTGAGGGACAGCGCAGGACAGGAAGACCCAGGATGAGATGGATTGATTCAGTGACTGGAATAAGGGATTAGATTTGTCAGAGTTGATGAGACTGGCTCAGGATAGGATAAGATTCAGAGCTATTGTACATTAGCCTGCTGTGAGTTGCAGGCAACTCAATAGCATATAACAACAAATGACCACATGAACTATAAATGGAAAGGCAGCTTTTAAAATTCCAACAGTCATTCTGTTCTAACATTATGACTTTCAAAATGTACATAAAGTTATGCTTTTGTACTTTTTGCACACATACACAAACATATCCCAAGTGCTTCTGATTTTAAACCTTCATGCAATTTTAAATTATAATATGATTAATTATATTTATACATCTACAAAGAAGATCCATTGGACCAATAGGAAAAATCATTATAGTTGGTATGGTGTAGTTTATCTATTGCTCAGAATGGCTTTATGGCCATTGCTTTTGACTTTGCCACATTCCTGGGTGGAAGTATGCAGATAGGTGTGTGAGTCTATTCTTGAGGGGATTGGACAGTTTGGCCATTACAACAAATTTTAATCAAGCAGGAATTGGGATTCTTACTACTGTCATAGAAAACAAGGTTCATCCGTTGAGTCCAGAGACTCCTGCACCTGTCAGACTAGAACTACATGAGAGCACCAGCAGCCACAGCAGAGAACCATAGACCAGCCTGAGAGAGAGCTGACCTGAATTTACTGCCCGTTGTAACCAGACTCAGGGACCTCTGCCCAGGCTTGCTAGTGAACTTGTAGGAGATGGCATAATTGACAAGACCAAGAAGACTTTGTAACACTGGTCTAAATCTGCAAGGCTAAAGGGACTGTGAGCACACTTGTGAAGCTGTCCTGACTGAGAAATTGTATCCTGTTGCCTACTCAAGTTGTAACCTGTTAAGTTCCTAATAAACCCCCTAATTGTGAGTTCGTAGCTGTTGCAATGGGTTTCAAACTTGATAGAGCAGTAGGGTTGATGTTGGAATTAGTAGAAATAGGTGTAAGAGCATAGAAGGCATGTCTGACCTTATGGAAATTGGTTTTATATTGTGAATGTTCTTGATTGGGACAGTTTCCTCTTGTGGAGTTAGTGGAGGTCAAATACAGTCATCCCTATTTGCTATCACTCTTGACAGATAAAAAGATTGAAGATGACAATGATTTTATTTAGATTCATAATTATCACTCGTGCATGATATCAAGAGTGAAGAAATAAAATGATAAGTCACATTGGGAAACTTTAGTGTCAGGGACCTCTCCATAGTGCAGAAGAGCATTGATGTCAGTTTTAAAGACTAAGGTGTGCCTGATCTAGATATTGGTATTTTCGGTTCCTTCAAATATATCTGGAAGTTGGACAGTGAATAAAGATGAGAATAAAAATTGATGCTTTTGTTCTTATGGGACTGAGTTAGTTCACTAAGGACAAATACTGTATAAGACCATTTATTGCAAAATGTGTATGAGGATCCAAGATGGGGAGGGGAGAGCATAGAGTTGCACAATTTGTTGGGCACAGTGATGCGTAGGTAAAGGAAAGGGGAAAGATCTGGTGTGAAAACAATGTATACAAACTTTATAAGTCAACCAGTATAATATAAAAATTTTATAAAGGAAAAAAAGCACAAAACCTACAACCAACTAACCAAAGAGACATTTAGGCAAATGTCTGCATCTTTCTATAAAAGTAACTTTTTAAAAAGTATAAGCGTAAACATGTCATGTACCATAGGTGCCCCTGATTTTATTTCATTTTAATGAACATTTACAGAGATTTTGGATTTTCATTCATTGATTGTTGCACTTTTCTCCCTTCCTACCCCTCCCCCCCCAGTTTGCTCCTCTCTTAGAAAAGTAAAACAAAAATTCCTTTATTGGTATACAATCTCCCCTCCCCGAGTACACTCCACTATGCAACCTTAATTCTAGACTCTTGTGATAACCATAATACCCTATCATATATCACTTTTAAACTGTTCTCTCCCTCATCTGTTTCAGTGCAGTACATATAATTTATCCAGTTTTTCTCAGTCTTACCCCAACCCTGAGGTTAGTCCCATTCTACAACAGTGGCATCATGTAATATTTGTCCTTTTGTGACTGGGATATTTCACTCAGCATAATGTTCTC
>NW_006399922.1:3676082-3676784 GCF_000299155.1 Elephantulus edwardii | reverse complement strand
CAGAGAACTGCCAGAAGTCCAGGCTGGGTTTAGAAGGGGTCATGGTACTAGGGATATTGTAGCTGATGTTAGATGAATCTTAGGTGAAAGCAGAGAATACCAGAAGAATGTCTATCTGTGTTTCATTGATTATGCAGAGGCATTTGCCTATGTGGATCATAATAAACTGTTGCTAACTCTGAGAAGAATGGGAATCCCAGAACATTTAATCATGCTATTGCGAAACCTATACTTGGACCAGGAGGCAGTCGTCAAAACAGAGCAGGGCAACACTGCATGGTTCAAAATTTAGAAGGGTGTATGCCAGGGATGTGTCCTATCTCCATACCTTTTCAACCTGTATGCAAAGCAGATTATCTGAGAGGCTGGGCTCTATGAGAAGCGTGGCGTTAGGATTGGTGGAAGATTTATCAACAGTCTGTGTTATGCAAATGACACAACCCTGCTTGCTCAAACTGAGGAGGATCTCATGCACTTAATGCAGAGGGTCAGGGACTGCAGCTTTCAGTATGGACTGAGGCTCAATGTCAAGAAGACAAAGATTCTCACCAGTAGACCAATCGGTAGCACTAGGATGGATAGCGAAGAGATTGAGATTCAATTTGTCTGGCTCCACGGTCAACACTCTTGGCACCAGCAGCCAGGAAATCAAAAAACCTATTGCGATGGGAAAGTCTGCTGTTAGGGACCTCTCTAAAGTAC
>NW_006399922.1:3671522-3673054 GCF_000299155.1 Elephantulus edwardii | reverse complement strand
ATTTGCATCTCTCTTAGAGCAAGGGGTTTTGAACATTTCTTCATGTGCTTGTTAGCCATCTGAATGTTGTCTTCAGTGTAGTGCCTGTTCATATCCTGTGCTCATTTTTCTATTGGATTATTTACCTTTATCTTCTTGTGGTTCTCGAGTATTTTATAAATTCTGGCTATAAGTCCCTTATCTGATATGTCATTACCAAATACTTTTTCCCAGTTGGTGGCTTCTCTTTTTACCCAGTTGGAGAAGTTTTTGGATGTGCGTAGGGATTTGATTCTTAGAAGATACCATTCATCTATTTTCTCTTCTCCTGGTTGTAGGTTTTTCAGGATACTTGGAAGACTGTTTATATTGTGGATTAGGACTTCTAGCATTCTTCCAAGCTTTTCTTTAATGAAGTTTATAGTCCTTGGTTTTAGTCCTAGGTCTAAATCCATCTTGAGTTGTTTTTTGTTTATGGAATGACGTGTAGATATTGCTTGAGTTTCCTGGAGATAGTTTTACAGTTTTGCCAATACCATTTGTTAAAAAAGGCTGTTGTTTCCCCACTTCACTGATTTCATCTTCTTGTCAAAAATCAGTTGACCATTGATAGATGGGCTGATCTCCGGGTTCTCAATTCTATTCCATTGATCTATGTGCCCGTCATTGTACAAGTACCATGCTGTACAACCACCATGGCAGTGTAGTAGGATTTGAAATCAGGGAGTCAGATGCCTCCTACCTTTTTTCCCTATTTTTAAGGAGTACTTTGCTTATTCTGAGCTTCTTTCATTCCAAATGTTACTGGAGATTACCTTTTCCATCTCGTTAAAGAATGGGATTGATATTTGTATTGGGATTGCATTGAATGTGTAAGTTGCCTTTGGTAGTATTGCCATTTTCACAATATTGAGTCTTCCCATCCATTAGCAAGGGATATTCTTACACTTTTCCAGGTCTCTTTTTTTTTTTTTTTGGTGTGTGTGTGTGTGTGCCCATCACATTTTTATTACAGTGGTATTAGGTAGTTTTTTTACTTTTTGTGACAAAATATTTCACTCAGCAAAATACCTTACAGATTTCTCCATGTTATGTACTGTTTTACAAGTCCTTTGTTTTTAATTTTTGTATAATGTTCCATAGTGTGCAAATGTGACAGTTTTTTGTTTTTTTTTGGTTTGTTTTTAATTATTAAATTTTATTAGTTTTAATGAACATTTACAGAGATTTTGGGTTCTCATTCATTCATTGTTGCACTGTTTTCTCTACCCACCCCCCCGAATGTCTGTTTAATTGTCCAGTTGCCATAGTGCTTGCCAAAGCCAGTTCTGATTAATCTCCCTTGTCAGTGTGTCCTTTGCCATTCCCTAACACTCCTCCCTGAGAGAGACTTCACCCTGATTCATAAGGAAAAGGGTGTATTCTCTTAGCTACTTCCTGCTGAAAAGGGACAATGTGGGTTTCAGGGTGAAGATCTTCTCTCACTACTCTAAAGGGCCCCTTTGGCAGTAGGAAACACATAGACTATTATGGAGATTGATTTTGGAATTTAG
>NW_006399922.1:3669557-3670456 GCF_000299155.1 Elephantulus edwardii | reverse complement strand
CAGTTATAAATCCATTGTCATCCTTACTCTAACTTAATTCTCCTTTTTTTAAAAAAAATTAAATTTGTTATTAATTTCAGTGAAAATTTACAGAGGCTTTGGATTTCCATTCATTAATTGTTGTAGATTTCTCCCCTCCCAAGGCTCACCCCCACCCCAGAACACTACCCTCTTGGAAAAGTAAAAGAAAAGATTCTTTCATTGTTTGGCAAACCCTCCCCCAGGTCCACTCCACCATGTAGCCATCGCTCTAGACTCCGGCCTTACTCCTGCCAGGTTAGTTCCTCAACAGCTTGGCTGATAGCTCCGGGTGATGGCTGGATCCGCGGTGGTGCCCTGAGGTCACAGGGCTGTGGTGGGGGCTGAGGTGCATGGTTGTGGAGCTGCAAGGGGGCCGGGGAAGGGGAGGAAAGCAAGGGACTAGGGGGTAAGGAGCGCAGGGCTTGGAGACTATCACCAAGAGGTGGGGGCGGGGCTTGGGCACTGCTAGGGGTTTATGCAGCAGCACCCTGTGTGTTGGGGGTCACACAGTGGCGGGTAGCCTTCACTCCTCTGGGGTCTCACGGTCTTTGCTCCTCTGGAGTTCCGCAGTGGGTAACTGACTGTTGTTCTTCCAGGGTCTCTTCCAGGCCCATCTCCAGGTCTCTTTTTGCTTCTTATAGTAATGTTTTGTAGTTTTCTTTGACTAGATCCTTCTGGTTAGATTTACTGCCAAGTATTTAATCTTGTGATTAGCTATTGTGAATGGTATTGTTTTCCTTCACTTCAGCTCTGTATTCTCTTAGTCACTGTAGAGAAATCCGGCTGATTTTTGTATGTTGATCTTGTATCCTGCTACTTTGCTGAATTGGTCAACTGTGTCCAGTAGTTTTCTTGCTGAGTCTTTAGGGTTTTCTAAG
>NW_006399922.1:3654562-3666763 GCF_000299155.1 Elephantulus edwardii | reverse complement strand
TTGTCCATTTCCTCTAGGTTTTCATATTTGTTTGAGTATAGTTTTTCATAATAGTCTAATGTTAGGTTTTTTTTATTTTAGTTGGTTCTGTTGTAATGTTGCCTGATTCATCTCTTATTTGGATTATTTGTGTCTGCTTCTTTTGTGAGTTTTGCTAATGGTTTGTTGATTTTAATGACATTTTCAATGAACTGACTTCTAGTTTTGTTGATAGTTTCAATTGTGTTTCAGTTTTCTATTTCATTTATTTCTGCTCTAATTTTCATTATTTCCGTTTTTTTAGAGGGTGTCGGGTTTTCTTCCTGTTTGTTTTTTTCTTTTTTCCAATTTGCTGGAGATGTTGGGTTAGAGAGTCAATGGTTAATTTTTCCTGTTATTTGATGTGTTCGCTTGTTGCTATAAATTGACCCCTGATTACTGTTGTAGCTGTTTCCCAGAGATTTTGGTAAACTATGTTTTCATTGTCATTTGCTTCAAGACACTTTTTAATTTCATTTTTTATTTCTTCTAGTACCCAGGCATGTTTAAGCAAGTTGTTGTTTAACTTCCAAATTTATGGTTTTCCCCCCTTTATCTTGTTAATAATTTCTAGTTTTGTGGCGTTGTGGTCTGAGAAGATACTTTGTATAATTTTTATGTTTTTTAATTTGTTGATGCTTGCCTTATGACCTAGAATGTGATCTATTCTGGAGAATGTTCCATGCACATTGTAAAAGAAGGTAGACTGTTTGTTTGGGGGGTGTATTAGCTTATAAATATCTATGAGGTCGAGTTGGTTTATTGTGTGGTTTAATTCTTCAATGTCTTTGTTGAGATTCTTTCTGGTAGTTCTGTTTTTTCTTCAGAGGGGTGTATCGAAGTCTCCTAGTACTATAGCAGTGTTGTCTATTTCCTTTTTCAGCTTTGTTGATGTTTGTTTTATATATTTTGCAGGTCTTTCATTTGTTGCATAGATATTCAATATTGTTTTATCCTCTTGTTCTATTGACCCTTTGAGTATTATGTAGTGGCCTTCTGTGTCCTTTGTGGTGGTTTCTGCATTGAAATTTATTTTTTCAGATACTCATATCGCTACTCCTGCCTTTTTTTTTTCATTGCCATTTGCTTGCCATATTTTTTACCATCCTTTTATTTTTAGTCTTTCTTTATCTTCATTTTTCATATGTATGTCTTGTAGGCAACATAATGTTGGATTTTTTTTTAATCCAATCTGCTACTCTCTTTCTCTTCAGTGGTGCATTTAAACCATTCAATGTGATTATTGAAAAGTAAGGTTTTATCGCTATAATTTTGTTAAATTCTTTTTGGAATTGTTGCTGGTTATTTTAGTCCATTCTGTTTTCTGTGCCATCTCTTTATGAAGGACATCTCTTAGTGTTTCCTCTAAGGCTGGTCTTGTTTTTATGAACTTCCTTAATTTCTGTATTTCTGAGAATACCTTGATCTCTCCTTCATATTCGATGGACAATTTTGCTGGGTACATTATTCTTGACTGACAGTTGTGTTCTTTGAGTGTTTGATATATGCTGTTCCGTTGTCTTTTTTGCTCACTTGGTTTCTGCTGAGAAATTGGCACTTAGTCTTATGTCTTCTTCCTTATAGGTTACTGTTTGTTTCTCTTTTCCTGCTTTCAGAATTCCCTCCATATCTTTGGTTCTGGCAAATTTGAGAATGATGTGCCTTGGTGTTTTTCTTTTAGGTTCTATTCTTTCTATATGGTGTTCGGTCAGCTTTTCATTCTTCATTATGCCTGGAAAGTTTTCCTCTCATAATTCTTCCACAACTTTTTCAGTGCCTTTAATTGTTCATTTCTTTTCTGGGATTCCGATGATGTGAATATTATTTCTTTTGATGGTATCCCACATTATTCTTAGGTTTTCTTCTGTTTGCTTCTTTTTTGATTCTGCTTTTCGTTCAATCAGATCTGTAGTGACAATTCTGTCTTCTATTTCACTGAGTCTGTGTTCTATCTCTTCAACTCTGTGTCCCTCTATCATGTTGACAGCATCAGAAACCTTAAACCTCATATTTTGGATCATGGTTTCTTGTTTTTTCAGTGTCTCCAATGCCTCGTTTGTGTTATCTGCATTGTTTTGGACTTTTTTTTTAAGCTCCCCCTGATTTTTGCTTTCAGTGTCCTGTAATTCATCAAATTTGTTTTTCATCCATTTGAAAATATTTAGTCATTGTTGTTTTAAATTCTGAGTCAGAAAATTCCATCAGACTTTCTGGTTTCAGGAAATCTATTGCTATTGTGTCTTTTTTGGGGGGGGTGATACCTTGCTTTGTGTTTGTGGGGCAAATGAAGTACCTTGCTTCTTTCGGGACATTGATGTGGTAGAGTTCTTCATGTCTGAGGGTGGTAGCTGGTTTTTGATTTGACATCACTTCTCCAGGAGTAGATTGTGCAGGAACATGAGCAGATGCATGTAGGGTGCGTGCACACTCGTATGCTTGCGTGAGTGGGGAGGGGAGAAGCACACACTGATACATGCAAGGAAGGGTACGGGGGACCTAAATAATGAAAGACGAAGTCTGTTGTTCCCTTTCTGAAATGGCTTCCCACCTCTTTGGAGATGCCCAGGATATCCCTGTTATTTGAGTTAGGGGGCTCCATGTGGTCAGGCCAGACAACAGTTTGTTTCCCAAAGTAACTTAATCCTTTCTGATACATGAGTTTTTCAGGGGAGGTTGATAAATCTTATAGATTTGGTGTATGTATACTTGTCTTCCTGTCCCTAGAAGACCTCTGGCCAGGCCCTTCCTCATCTGGCCTTGCAGGCTTCCTGCCAAAATCCAGGTGTTTTTTTTTTTTTTTTTAAATATAGCACTGCCCCACTAACTGCTGGGACTTGTAGTTTTGTACCTGCATGCTGTAGGTAGAGAGGATGGGGGAGGCTGTGGGAAGAACCCTGGCTCGGTTCTCCCTCATCTGTCCTCACAGGCTTCCCACTAAAATCCAGTTTTTTTAAGGATGGTGCTGCCCCACCAACTGCTGGGACTTGTAGTGTTGTACCTGTATGTTGTAGGTAGAGAGGATGGGGGCGACTGTGGGAAGAACCTTGGCCCAGCCCTCCATCGTGTGTCCTTGCAGGCTTCCCACCAAAATCCAGATTTTTGATGATGGTACTTCCCTCCCGACTGCTGGGACTTGTAGTTTTGTACCTGCATGAAGAACCCTGGCTTGGCCCTCCCTCGTCTGTCCTAGCAGGCTTCTCGCCAAAATCCAAGTTTTTAAAGATGATGCTGCTTCACCGACTGCTGGGACTCGTAGTTTTGTACCTGCGTGTTGTAATTAGAGAGCAAGGAGGTGGCTGTGGGAAGAACCCTTCCCCTGATCTTTTGAAAGAAAAGAGAGTGTTTGGAAGGAAGAGGAATGAAGTTTTCTACGAAGGCCAGAGAATTGAACCTGCAGAAGGGTCTTGGAAAGGGGGAAGCAGGAATAAGAGGGGGGAAATTGATGCCTTTAAATTGTAGTATTGGAGAAGAGTAGTGAATATCCCGTGGATTGCCAAAAGAACAAAGAAGTCTGTCTTGCAGAAAGTACAACCAAGAGGCTCTTTAGTAGCAATAATTGGTTTTCAGTACTTTGGGCATGTTGTCAAGAAAGTCTAGTGTATGGGAAAAAGACATCATAACTGAGAAAGCTAGAGGGAAAGACCCACAACAAAATGGATCGACACAGTGACTGCTACAGCAATGGGCTCGATCATTAAAGAAATTTCTGGGTTGGTGCAAGATAGGGCAAGGTTCAGCTCTATTGTTTATAGGGTCCCAGGGTTTGTAGAATCTCAGTGGATTCAGTGGCACCTAACAATAACATGATTTGATTGAGGAGCTCTAGTGGGAATGTGGAGAGATGTTGCTCCTCCACTGGAGATGGGTGGACAGTCTCTTCTTAGAAACTCTTACAACCTTGGAAATCTCTTTGAGCATTTCTGTGATTCTGAATCATCTCAACAATAATGAATTTATGGTTTCATTAAGATAAAATGATAATTTTCTTGGTTTGGGTTTGTGTGAGTATGTATGTGTGCACACTGTTGTCTTTTGGGGAAAATCGCGTTAATTTGTTAAAACATTTAGAAAATTTAAGTTATTATTGTGTGTAATACAGGATAAACCATGTAACTTATGCTATTATAAAACCTTTATTTTCCCCTTCTGTGAAATACAACTTAACTCATTGCTCTTATGCCATATCCGTCTCATTGTTGACCCTCTGGCAAGTTTTCAGAACCTGTATATGACATAAAAGATTATTGCCCATCTCTCTCCCACAGAGTAGCTGATGGATTTGAACTACCACCTGTTGTTAGCATTAGGCCTTACCCCATTAGGCCACCAAGAAGTTAATGCACATATATGTGTATTGAAATTGTGAAATCCCATTTGTTATTTTTTCATTTTATCTTGTTGTTGTTTTTTTTTTTTTTTTTTATAGAAAATACTACAGTTTCTACCTGAACGCATTTTCTTTCGATGGCATTATCAGAGTATAGGTAAGAACTAAAAAACTAAAGAAACTTGTTTACAATTCTTCTAATTGTTTTTTCAGTAATTTTTCCCCACCATTGAGCCACTAGGGTATTGATGCCTTATTTTGTCTTTTATAATGAAACAATCATGGTTACTAGTGCATTTACTTTTTCTTGTAATTTTTAATTAGCAATTTGCTTTCAATCTATTGAGCTTCCTTTAGTATTCTTTTAAGATACAGTAGAATAATGGTCAAATAACATCAGAGGTCCTAAATCCTCTGATGGGACTGTCAATCAAGAATCTAAGAGCTGCATAGTAAAGTGGACAGGGATGGAGGTGGGGAATTTGACAATGATGAATTTTTTTTTCCAAAGAGAACTGGGAGGTGGGGATGGAAAGGGAATTTGTTTTTACCTTTATTAGGAGTATTCTTGGCTTACTGCCTTCACACTACCTAGGATAGCCTCTGACCAGCAGCTCTCTCTGAGGCCTCCCCAGCCAGGCCACACCTTCTCTTCCTAAAGCTACAGGATGTTCCCAAAAGCCCTTCTGACTTCCTCAGAAGTGCATTCCTGCCAGACCAGGATGCAGGTGTTCATGCCTCCATGCTTACCAGTTGATGACTGAGACTGATGTCCTTGACATTTGAGGCCAGCTCACTTGGTACATTTCCAGTGTCTTCTCTGTGTTCCATACAACTCATCTCCCATCATAATTTTTAATCTACTTCATTCTTTGCCTTGTGGTAATCCTCAAGTCCCTGAGATATATGCTACCTCCTGAGCACTTTCTTTCATCTCCTTGGCTATATGACACCTGATTTTTCACAGAGACGCCTTTCTTTGTCTCACTTGACGTATTATAAGTATTATTCATGCTTTAAAAAATACTTTATATAGATTTACTTACAAAGTTCATATACATTTTGTTTCACAGTATTCTTCATTTACGTTGTGTTTCATACAATGATTCCCATTCATTATGTTTTATATGATTAATCACCATTGGACTTTGCTCACTATTACCCTTTCTTTTCGGGCCCCCACCAGATCGTTCCCATTTCAGTTACCACTTCTTCCATCCACCAAGGTGTGCTTTTGTCCCCACCCATCCTCACTCTGCTATTCCCACCCTTCCCTCTTTTTATCCCATTTATATTTTCCTATTTATCTTTTTATTTTTACAATAATGGCCTTATGCAGTATTTGTCCTTATGAAAGTGAGTTCACTCAGTATAATGCTCTCCAGTCTTTCCAAAGTTATGCAGTATTTTTGGAAATCGTTTCTCCTGAGTGCGATTTCTCAATCCATTCAATTGTGGTTGGACATTTGGGTTGTTTCCATGTTCTTACAGTGATGAATAAGGTACTATGAATATAGGTGTACAATCTCTGTTTGTGCCTCAGTTCTGATTTCCTTGGGGTATATTCACAACAGTTGCTGATTGCCATCGAATTGAGCACGACTCATAGTGAACAAAAGGCCTGAAGCACTTCCACAACCATCACCATTTATCAAAGTTCACAGAGTTTCCAGAGGCATGCTATTTAGGAAGTGGATGCCACTCCTGCTTCCAAACCTGTCTTAAACTGGGAGCTCCACCAAACACTGTCCACCATGGGTTAACAGTTATGCCATTTGACACCCCATTGGCACAAGGTTCAGCATCACAGCAACCCCATGTTACCTCAGTACAGTATACTGACAGAAGAGTGCTGTACCCTTAGAAGAATGTTCCTCCAAAATATAATAACAACCAACTTTTAAATACAAAGGCCCTCCTTGAGATCTTGTTGATTCTAAACATGAGGCTTAAATAAAAAAAAAACCAATAGAGTATGTTTTTGTTGTTATGTGCTGTTGAATCACCTGTGACATATAGCGACCCTATGTATAGCAGCCCTGAACTCTTCCCTGTCCTGAGCCAGTCTTACTAACTCCGACATACCAACCTCCATTGCCCCAGTTACTGTATCAATCCATCTGATTTCCTCTCCTGCGCTGTTCGTCCACCCTTCTGAGCATGATGTCAAAGACCAGTCTCTCCTGGCCAGATGCCCAAAGTATGTGAGGTGGAGAATCACAATCCTATTGTCCAAGGAGAGACTTTGTGTCACCTTCTCTAGGACTGACTAATTTGTTTTCTTGGCAGTCCATAGTATGTTCAAGGCTCTTCTCCAGCACCACAACTCGAAGGCATCTATTCTTCTTCTGTCATCCTAAGTCACTGTCCAGC
Organism: Elephantulus edwardii; assembly: GCF_000299155.1. Classification (NCBI taxonomy): domain Eukaryota; kingdom Metazoa; phylum Chordata; class Mammalia; order Macroscelidea; family Macroscelididae; genus Elephantulus; species Elephantulus edwardii. The sequence goes on along the minus strand of NW_006399922.1, from coordinate 3,660,045 downwards.
TCTCTGTAGCATAACAAATAATTGGGAAGACCATGGCCTAGATTAGGCATACCTTTGTCTCTAGACTGACATTGTTGTTCTTCAGCACTCTGGAGAGGTCCATGACAGCAGGTTTTCCCAATGTAATTCATCTTTTGATTTCCTGACTGCTGGTGCTAAGAGTGTTGATTGTGATTTGAAGCAAGCTGTTAATTGCTAACAACCTCAATTTCTTCTCCATCTATCATGGTGCTGCCAGTTGGCCCAGTGGTGAGAATCTTTGTCTTCTTGATGTTGAGTTTCAGTCCATACTGAAGGCTGTAGTCCTTGACATTCTGCAGCAAGCGTCATCTGCATTTTGTAGGTTGTTGCTAAGTCTTCCTCCAATATTGATGCCACACTCCTCCTCATAAAGACCTGCTTCCCGAATGATCTGTACTGCATACAGATTGAAAAGGTATCGGATAGGATGCATCTCTGATGCACTCCTTTTCTGATTTTGAACCATGCAGTGTTTCCTTGCTCTGTTCTTAGAACTGATTCTTGGTCCAAGAATAGGTTTCACATGAGCACAATAAAGTGTTCTGGGATTCCCATTCTCCTCAAGGTTAACCACTATTATTTTGTAATCTATACAGTCAAATGCCTTAGCATAGAAAATTAAACAGAGATAAATGTCCCTCTAGTACTCTGCTTTCTACCAAGATCCATCTGACATTGGTGATAATGTCTCTGGTGCCATGGCCTCTTCTAAACCCAGTTTGTAATTATCTGTCAATGTACTGTGTCATTTGTTTCTGAATAATCTTCAGCATATTCTAATATTATAGATTTACTTTTCTCTGGTTCTGTTGTGATGTTAACTCTATAATTTCTTAATCAAGTTATTTGTGTCTTCTATTTTCTTTTGTTATATTTGCCAATGGTTTGTCAATTTTATTGACACTTTCAATAAATAAGCTCCTGGTTTTGTTAATGGTTTCAGTTGTTTTTCTGTTTTCTGTCTCATTGATTTCAGCTCTTGTTGTTATAATTTACTTTCCTCTAGAGGCTTTGGTATTAGATTGCTGTTCTTTTTCTATTTAATGTAGCTTTTGAGTTAGATCATTAATTTGGCTTCTTTCTCCATATTTTTGTGTGTTTACCTATGTCTATAAACTGCCTCCTGATGACTGCCTTAGTTGCATTCCAGAGGTTTTGGTACATTGTATTTTCATTATCATTTGTTTTGAGGAATTTTGTTATTTTATTCTTTATTTCTTCTATACCTCAATATGTTTTAGCAGACTGCTTCCACATGGGTGGTTTTAGAAGTTTTATTCTCTTGTTACTAATTTCTAGTTTTATGGCATTGTCGTCTGAGAAGATACTTTATTTCAGTATTTTTGAATTTTTCGAGACTTGGTTCATTCCCTAATATTTGGCTAATTTTGGGAAATGTACTATGCACTTGAGGATAAAGTGAATTGAGTTTTAGTTGGATACAGTACCTTGAAAACAACCACAAGGTTGAATTGGCTGAATGTATAATTTAAATTTTCTGCATCTTTGTTAAGTTTCTTTTGAGTTGACCTATCCTTTGGCGAGAGTGGTATGTTAATGTCTTACACCACTATTGTGATGCTATTTCTTTCTTACATTCTGTTAACCATTTTTTATATAATTTGCAGGTCTGTCATTAGGTGCATAGATGTTGACCAAGATTATGTCTTCTTGATCTACTGTGCCTTTAATCATTATGTAATGTCCTTCCTTATCTTTTATGATTGTTTCATTCTGAAATCTGTATTTTATCAGAAATTAGTATTGCCACTCCTGCTCTTTTGTGGATGCCATTTGCTTGGTATATTTTTTCCCCAGCCTTTGATTTTGAGTCTGTCGTTTTCTTAATTTCTTAGGTGTGTCTCTTGTAGACAACATATTGATGGGATTTTTTTTTTAAAAAAAAATTCCATTCTGCTGCTCATTTTCTCTTGATTGGTGCATTTAGTCCATTCACATTGTGGTGTTGTTGTTAGGTGCCATTGAGTCAAGTATGATTCATAGTGACCCAGAGAACAAAAGATCGGAACCTAATCCTGCCTGCGCCATCCTCACACTTCCTGACGTACAAGAGCCCATTACAGCAGTCACTGTGTCATTCCACCTGGTTGAAAGTCTTCCTTTCCATCGCCGACTCTCCACTTCTCCCAACATCATGTCCCTCTCCAAGGAACCTCCTAGAAATATGTCCAAAGAATGTGAGGCGAAAGCTCATTGTTCTTACCTCCAAAGAGCACTCAGCTGGACCTCTCCAAGACATATCTATTTGTTCTCTTGACCGTCCATGGGATGTTCAGTGCTTTTCTTCAGCATCACAGCTCAAAGGCATCAATTCATTTTTCTGTCATCCTTATTCATTGTCCAGTTCTCAGATTCATAGCTAGTAATTCGAAAGACTATGGCCCGAACCAGATGCATCTTAGTCCTCAAACTGACGTAACTACTCCTCAATAATTGGGAAAGGCCCATAACTGCATATTTTCCCAGTACAGTGCATCTCCTTATTTCCTGACTGCTTGTAACAAAGGTGTTAATTGTGGATCCAAGCAGAATGAAGCTGTTGACAGTTTCAGTCTACTCTCCATCTATTATGACACTTCCTATTGATCCAGTGGTAAGAATCTTTGATTCCTTGATCTTCTCCAACAAGTGCTTTAATTCTTCCTCACTTCCAGCAAGTAAAATTGTATCGTCTGCATAATTCAGGTTATTGTGAACCTCCCTCCAATCATGATGTCACATCCCTCTTCCTAGAATCCAGCTTCTTGGATAATTTGTTCAGCATGTAGATGGAACAGGTACATCCTTGAGGCATTCCCTTCCCAATTCCCAAACCATGCATTGCTTCCCTGCTCCATTCATTCACATTATGTGTGATTATTGGCAGGCTAGGTTTTATCATTTTAGTATTTTGTGGGTTTGTTGTTATTTCTGGTTACTACGGTCCATCCACTTATCGTTGGTGTCTATGTGTGAAGAACTTTTCTTAAAAGTTTTTATTGAACCTATGGACAACTGATTTTTGATAAGGAGGGGAAATCAGTTAAGTGGGGAAATGTCAGCCTTTTTAACAAATGGTGTTGGCAAAATTGGAAAACTGCAGAAAACTCAAGAAAGAGCCACACTTCACTCAATACCCAAAAACCAACTTAAAGTGGATCAAAGACAAGGACTATAAACCTATAAATTTCCTTAGATAAAAGCTTGGAAGAACTTTAGTATCCCTAATCCACGACATTGACAGTCTTCCAAGCATCCTGAAAAACCTACAACCAGGAGAAAATACATGTATGGGACCTTCTAAGAATCAAATCCCTATGCATATCCAAAAACTTCTCCAACAGGGTAAAGAGGGAAGCCACAGACTGGAAAAAATATTTGGTAATGACATGTCAGAAAGGACTTATATTTAGAATTTATAAAAGACTCGAGCACCACAACAAGATAAACAACCCAGTTGCAAAATGGACACAGGATATGAACAGACATTTCACTAAAGAAAACATTCAGATGGTGAACATGAAGAAAGGTTCAAAATTTCTAGCTCTAAAAGAAATGCAAATCCAAACAACCATGAGATATCATCTCACCCCAGTCAGAATAGCAAAATTTAACAGAACAGCAAACAACAAATGCTGGTGACGTTGTGGAGAAATTGGAACCTGTATTCACTGTTGGTGGGAGTGTAAAATGGTGCAACCACGTTGGAAGGCAGTGTGACGCTTTCTCAAAAAGTTAGAAATAGAAATACCATTTGACCCAGCAATTCTACTACTGGGAATATACATACCCTAAAGAAACTGGAACTGCCACCCAAGCAGATATATGCACGCCCATGTTTATTGCCAACTTGTTCATAATAGCAGAGAGTTGGAAACAACCTAGGTGCCCATCAACAAATCAATGGATAGAGAAGCCGTGGTGTAGTCACACAATGGAATACTATGCTGCATTAAAAAACAAGGAACTTGCATTTCCTTTGTAGGTGACTGTTTTTCCCATGCTGATTTTAGTATTCTGTCCTTAACTTTTATTTTGGTGAATTTGACTATCATATGTCTTGATGTTTTTCTTTTTGATTCTAGTCTATTTGGTGTTTGCTGAGCTTCTTGAATGTGGATTTCCTAGTTCTTCAAAATGTCTTGGAGGGTTTCTTTTGGTATCTCTTCCAGAACTTTCTCAATGATTGCCCTGTCTCTTCTGTATTCTGGAATACCAGTCATGTATGTTGTTTCTTTTGATAGGATCTCACATGATATTAATGTTTATTTTTCTTTATGTCTCATCTATGATTTTTCTTCTGTTGTGTATCCATTGAGGTTCTTGCCTTTCATCCCACTGACTCTCTGCTCTATCTGTTCTGTTCTACTTTTTTGTCCCTTCAGACGGAGTGTTGGACACATCTGCCACTTTTGTCTTAATATTCTGGTTTATGTTTTCATGTGTTTCTGTTATTTCCAGTACTGTTTTGGAAGTACCGTTTCTATCTTGTGATGATTTTTTAAATTTCTTTTACCTCTTTATCTATAGTTTAATTCTTTAGCCCATATTTTGTGTTTTTTTTTATAGTTTTGTAAGTTCTTCCTCATCAATATATTTATTTTAGCTCCCTGTCTTTTAGAGTTTTTGCTTTCTTAATGGCATCCATTGTTTCTTCCATCATTGCACCTTCTTTACATTCCTTTGTATTAAAATATTTCTTCTAGTTCTTTACCACTAGGATATTCCCTTTTTGGATTTCATTGTTTTTTATTTTTACTTTCTTCTGTAGCTATTTATCTCCATACCCACCTATATCTTTTGCCTTCTTGACTCTGAGGTATTCATTGGGTCTACAATAGTCTCTGCTCATTTTGGAGAAGGCTTAATGTGTTCTTTCAAAGTGTTTGAAGCTGGCTGCTGCTTTCATGACGTGTGAAGTTTTTCTTGATAAATGTTAGGCTGTTCTTATTGTGTTTGTATTAGTTGTTGGTAATTCTTATCTGTATGATGTTATTGATTAATTGCCAGGTTAAAATATTCATCTACATTGTGAGCCACTCACTCTACTGAGAGTCCTTTTTGGGAAAATTTGCCTTTCCTAAAATCCTTCAGGTTGTCTCTTGTCTACACGATAGCCCTATAGGAATCTCACTTTATTATGGTCCCCTCTCCCAAACTTATCCAAGGCAACCAAAATGACTTTGAGTCTATCCCAACTGAATTTCAGAACCATCTCAGGAACAAGTTTGAGGCCGTGAACACTAATGAGTGAAGACCAGATGAGTTGTGGGAGGATATCAAGGGTATGATCCAGGAAGAGTGCAAACGGTCATTGCAAAGACAGAAGAGGAAGCGAAGACCAAAATGGATGTCAGAAGAGAGTCTGAAAATTGCACTGGAGCGCAGAGAAGCCAAAGCACAGGGAAGAATTCAAGATACTAAAGAGTTGAATAGAAGGTTTCAAAAGGCAGCATGGGATG
>NW_006399922.1:3649490-3652912 GCF_000299155.1 Elephantulus edwardii | reverse complement strand
TTATCGGGATGGGAGTGTCAGAGACAGTGCGATTGGCACAAGACAGAGCAGTTTAGGGCTGTTGTACATAGGGTCGCTATGAGTGGCAAGCGACTCGATGGCACATAACAACAACAACTCCCAAACTTAGTGGTCCTCCTTTGCCTATGATGTGACTCATTGGTGCAAGACCAGGGGCTCCACTCAAGCTGTTTTTGTTCAAGAGGGTTTCAAGTCAGCTTTCTTTCTCACTGCTCTATGTGGTAGAACATCTTTCCCTTGGTTGTAGCTTTCTATCCCACACTCTTTTGTCCTGTTTAGTCCCTGGGATGTCCCAGAAGCAGCAGAGGTTGGATTCCCAAATGGAAAAACCTCTCCCCAGGGAAGTTTTAATTCCTTTTGTTCCCCTAAGCACACTTAAAGTGTTGGCTTTGGGATAGATTCTTTCACCTGATGTTGCCTTCTCTCCTGAAGCCTAATGTCTTCCTTTGTCTCTGGAGTTATTATCCACTCTTATATGAATATCTCTTGGCTATACTATCTTCCTTCTTTTTGCAACCATTTTGTCTGATTTCCTGCCCACTTGCTTTCATTTTTTAATGACTCTCCATCTTGCAGTCCTTTTCATTTGTGCTGCATTACCCTTTACATTGTCTGTAACTTTCTGACTTCATCTCCCAATCTCTGTGCAACTGTTGATCTAACATATGTCAATGTGGATTATTTTGTATTTTCTCCTATTTTGTATGCATCAATTCATGGAAACAAAACCCTTTTATTTGTATGATTTCATTCACTCAGAATAATTTTGAAATTCAATTAAAAAAATTTTTTTCCCTCTGAGCAGGATAGTATTCCAGTATGTGGATATATCATAATTTCTTCTGTTCTTTTGTTAAGTTGTTTTTAGTTATAAGCTGTTAGAAATAAAGCTTTGAAGTCTTTGTAAAAGTTTTACATTTAGCTGTCAAATTGTTTTCCAAAATGTTTATATTCCTACCACTGGCATAAGAGTTCCCTTTGTTGCACGTACTCATCAACACTCAGCTATGCAGTGTTTTTTAAATTTTAGTGGTAGTGATATCTTACTGGTTTTTAAAATTTTACTTGCATACTTATGTATATGACAAATAAAGGGAGCTCTGGTGGCCTAGTGGTAAGGAGATGCACTGCCAACCCAAAGGCATGTGGTTGGAATTTACCGGCTGCTCCATGAGAAAAAGATTCTCCCCCCCGTGTGACTTAGAGCCTCTGAAAACTTGGTACAGGGCCAGCTCTGAGTCATTTGTTACTCGATTTCACATAACAACAAAAACAGATAAGGCAAATGAGACTTTTAGGTAAAGTGTGTGTGCCTGTTTTTTAAATTAGGTTTTTATTGAGTAGTTTTATTATTGAATTTTGAAAATCCTTTGCATATTGTAGATATAGCTGTTTTCTCAGTTTCGCTCTTTGGAACATATTCTTCCCTGTGATTACTTGCCTTTTCAAGAATAGAAAGTTTTAGGTTTTTTGAAACTCATTTCATCAGTTTTTTCTTTTGATGTCATATCTAAGAAATATTTTACCAATCCAAGGTTAGAAAAATCTTTTCTATTTTTCTTTTACAGTTTTAAATTTCACATTTAAGTATTTGAATTATTTTAAGCAAATTTTTCTTCATTTTAAATATTTCTAACAGTGACTTGCTCCATTTTTTGTAGTTAGTGTGGATCCTAAAGTGCCAGAAAATTCAGCTGACACTGCGCAGTATGATTCCAGAAGGTCAATATATTCTCACCTCTTTTCTAATAGTAGATTGTCATTACTTGTTGCTTGGTTTGAAGGAATGTTAGAGTATATTTGTGTGTATGTGTGCGCCACAGGTGTGGAGGGGACTGTAGCTTGCCTCTGTTAATTCCATAAGGTGGAAGTGTTCCTGTCCACAATATCAGCATCACAAAATGCCACGATGCTTCCTGCACTTTTCTTCCATCAATTCTAACACCCAACTGTTCTTCTCAAGGCTCCATTTCTCCACTACTGGGTCTTCTAATCCATTTTAGTGGCCACACAAAATTCACAGGTGATGTAACTATGGGGTTTAAGGGAAATTTACAGGTTACAATCTAGGTTGGAAACAAGATTCCGTTCTTCTTCAGTCAGGGCGGCATCGAAACAAGATTCAGTTCTTCTTCAGTCAGGGCGGCATCTCATGTGATCTTGACGGCCCTGTGAACTTCAGCCTCTCAGCTTATGGTCAGCTCTTTTGCGAGTCAGCTCTCTGAATCCTGCTGGTTATGGCATAGCCATGTATGCCATAGCCTTCCAAGTCCTCCAGCAAGTTTGGGTGGTGGCCTCCAGTTCTGCCTCCATGAGATGGTGGTCCTGTTGCACTCTGTCTGACATCTGTCTCTGATTCTCTGTCGCTGCTCTTGCCTAGTGCCCTATCTGTCTCATTCAGGAATCTCTAGTCCAAATGGACACATACTGGACTCTCCAGTTCTTCATTCTTTTTAATAGTAAGAGTCTGCTATTTTTTTCTTTCTTTATTTGCTGCTGCTGAATCTGCTCAATTTAAACCGGGCAAGATGGTAAGACTGACGAATCGCCTTTTTAGTAGTCTGTACACGTTGTTGACGTGTTACCACCCACATTGTGCTATTCATTTAACTCTCGTCATTAACTTGGTTCACCAGCCATGTGGAGAAAGTCAAAGCTAGTGGCTCGGGAAACAATTTTAAATAATATGCCTACTGCACTACAATGTGTGTAAATTTTTTAAAAGTTAACATAAGAAAAGATTATATAATATCAAAGTTAAATTGGAAATACTTTATGTGTATTTCCAATACTTTATGTGTATGAAGCTCTGTGATCTGCGAGAGACATATGGGCAATTTCCTCTGAGGCATTTTATGGCCTCTGAAAACTCTGAGTCAGTTCTTATTTAAGTACACATAACAAGAGTGTCTAATTCCGTAGTCCATATAAGTTGTGCTGCTAACCCAAAAGCCACCCCTCTCAGATGGTTTGAACTGACCAGTGGTTCCACAGGAGAAAGATATAAATCCCAAGAGAGCCTCAGAAGCCCAAAGTAGGGTCAGCTCTGAGTTAATTCAAAGGCAATGATTTTGAGTGGCTTAGATTTCTATAAAGAAAGTTGTCTGTGCAGACTTTATCCAGAGTCTCCTGGGAGGTGGAGTGCCCATTGACTCTGCCAGCCATCACAAGGGCCTTACAAAGTATATTGGAGTAAATAATAAAAATGTGTTGTTGTTGTTGTGATGTGCAGTCGAGTCGCCTGCGACTCATAGCGACCCTATGTACAACAGCCCTAAACTCCACTCTATCCTGTGCCAATCGCACTGTCTCTGACACTCCCTTCCCAATTATCCCAGTCACTAAATCAATCCACCTCACGGGGGCCTTCCTCTCCTGCCCTGTCCCTCCACCCTCCCAAG
>NW_006399922.1:3636426-3645295 GCF_000299155.1 Elephantulus edwardii | reverse complement strand
TAAATGTTTATGAAAATTAATAAAATATAGAAAAAAAAGAATTTTTAAAATACTTGAGCACCACAACAAGATAAAGGCAAATAATCCAGTTGAAAAATGGCACAGGATATGAACAGACACCTCACCAAAGAAGACATGCAGATGGCGAACAAACACATGAAGAAATGTTCAAAATCCCTAGCTCCAAGGGAGAAGCAAATCAGAACAACTATGAGATATCATCTCACCCATTAAGAGTAGCAACATTTAACAGAATAGCAAACAACAAATATTGGCAAGGTTGTGGAGAAATTGGAACCCTTTATTCACTGTTAGTGGGAGTGCAAAATGGTGCAACCACTATGGAAGGCTCTATGGCGCTTTCTGAAAAAGCTGCAAACAGAAATTTGACCCAGCAATTCCACTACTGGGAATATACCTAAAGAAACCAGAACCGCCACCCAAGCAGATATATGCTCACCTATGTTTATTTTACATTTTTATATTCACACAATGGAGTACTACACTGCATTAAAAAACAAGGAACTCATGCATTATTCAAAATGGGTGACCCTGGAAGACATAATACTGAGTGAAATTCTCAGAAACAAAAGGATAAATACTGCATAGTGCCACTGTTACTAAAGAGGACTGACATAGGGGTTAGAGGGAGACTGGGAAAGATGGGATAAATTATGTATACTTCATTGAAACAAATGAGGGAGAAAACTGTTTAAAAGGGATATATGTTTAGATATTATTGTCATGACAGGATTCCAGACTGAAGGCAGCATAGTGGAGTGGACTTGGGGGGGAGGGATTGTATAACAATGAAACAAATTTTTTTTTTACTTTTCAAAGAGAAAAAGGAATTGGGAGGGGCAGAGAGAAAAGTGCAACAATGAATGAATGGAAATCCAAAGCCTCTGTAAAGTTTTCTTTAAACTTAATTAAAAAATGGTCTTTTGAACAGGTTTTTAAAAACATTCCTTTTATGCATGGAAGAAATACTTGCACATAATGTAGTAGTGACATACTGGTTATCATAGTATCATTTTGATTCTTAAATGTTTTGAACAGATACATAATTAAAAGTACTTTAATTTGAAAATTCCCTCTTTTTTTTGCTACTGAAGTTTTTAAACTTTAACTTTTTTACAAAATTCATCTTTAGTTATAAATACATTTTCTTTTTTTTAATTTTTTATTTTTCTTTTTTTTGTTTTCTTTTTTGTTACATTTTCTTTCTAATACTATTTTCTTTAAAAATAGAACTAAAGGCAAATTCGTGCACTTTTATTTAATTCATTTTCTTAAACTTTTAGGCTCAACTTTAAAGAAGCTTCTACACACTGGAAATACTATTAAGGTATTTATTTTAGATGAATCTTTAATGGCTTTTTCCATTCTTTACTAATACCATGAAGTGGCAACATTATACAATTAAAAAAAATCAACACCAAAAAATAAACTGTAAACCTCTTAATGGATTTTTAATTTTAATTGAGAAATTATATGATAAATATTCTTTAAGTTTATATTCTTTAATCATAACTAGTTATGATAGAAATTTTCAAAACAGCTTGGGATTCATAATTTGGATACCAAGTTCTAATTATGGTTTTTTGTTCTACAGATAGGAAACCTGGACAATTTACTGTTTGGTCCACTTTTATTACCTGAAACAGGACAGTGTTGGACAAGTTTTTCTCTTGGCTTTAGCAACAACATGCCTGACTCTATTTAACTCCAGTAATGTGGTTAAAATTTAGTTACCTTTGAATTATTTTTTATAATTTTAAGGACAAAATTACCCTTAAATATATTTATATGCAGAAGGGCTTTGTGTTTTTTTTTTTTTAATGATTTAGGTAGATGACACAAAAATATAATTGACAGTCTGAGAAAAATATTTTATAGAAAATAATTAATTTTCTATAGAAGACATTCTTTGTATAAAAGAATAGAAATTCTAAATAATTACTTTCTATAGAAAATAACTGCACTGTTACCCCAAAGGCAGGCAGTTCAAATCTACCAGCTGGCGTGTAAGAAAAATTGACCAGTGTCTTTCCATGTGGTTTATTGTCTCTGAAGACCTGCTGGAAGGCCAGCTATTAGTTGGTTCAAACTCGATGGCACTTAACAACATTCAGATTGTATATGTCTTTAATAGACTAAATGTTTTTTGTTTATTCCAGTTTAAAAAATCACAGCTGCTTAAAATTGGAAATATTACCAATCACTTATATACTGAAAAAGAGGAATGATTACTGTCCTCCTCTTTTGTGTGTGCTCTTTTACAAGATTAGCTGAAATCTAGCACATTGTTATCTTGTATCTATTTATTTAAATTTAGTTGTCTTAAATACTGTTAATATAAAACACAACTTACAGAATTTTGTATTTTCTGCTTGTTAAGCTTACTGTAATTTGACTTTACATGGAGCAGTATTGTTTTCTCTTGGTGGTTGGACAATATTGTGCCTTCTGCAATGTTATGCCCTGTTATACCTGCTTAGGAGAGGAGGGAAAGTGTGCTTGGGCCTGGTGCTTAGTTCTCACCCTGCCTGAAACATGCACTGGGAAATATCCTCGTTCTCAGGGACATACACTCTCCAGATCAGCTGGCAGACATACCAGCCCCTCCTTTTGACTCTTGCTTTCCTTTGGAGTCTCTTGTTTGGCTTGCATCAGCTCACCCTTGCTCAGGTAGAGCTCGCACAGCTGTGCTTTAATGGGCATGCTGGCTCAGAATCGGGTGGTCATTTATATGGCCTGTGTTTGATGTTTCATCTGCATTTGACATTTTCCTATTTTTGTTAATTTAATTTCTTTTATTGACATCATCTCAGATATTTGAGGCTAAAGAACTGGAGGTGGCAATGTTTTAGAATTCTGGACATAGTAGGAAATTGTAAGTTAGTTTTTGTTGTTGGTATGTGCCATCGAGTGGCCTACAACTCATAGTGACCCTATATGCAACATCCCTAAACCCTGTTTTATCCTGTGCCAATCTTATTGTCTCTGTCACACCTATCCCCATTACCCCAGTGACTGAATCAATCCATCTTATCGAGGGTCTTCCTCTCCTGCCCTGTCCCTCCACCCTCTCAAGCATGACGTCCCTTTCCAAGGACTGATCCTACCTTGCAGCATGTCCAGAGTATGTCAGATGGAGCTTCAGAATCCTTGCCTCCAAGGAGCATCCTGGTCTCACCCTCTTTAGGACGAACTTGCTTGTTCTCCTAGCAGTCCATGGTGTAGTCAATACTCTTCTCTAGCACCACAGCTCAAAGGCATCAACACTTCTTCTATCATCCCTAATCATTGTCTAGCTCTCTGATGTAATTTCAAAGACCATAGCCTGTATCAGATGCACCTTAGTCTCCAGACTGACATTGTTGATCTTCTGTACTTTGGAGAGGTCTCTGACAGCAGAGTTTCCCAATGCAATTAGTTTTTTTATTTCCTGGCTGCTGATACCAAGAGTTTTGAAGCAAACTGAAGCTGTCAACAATCTTAAACTCTTCACCATCTATTGTTGTTGTTGTTATGTATCGTTGAGTTGCTTGCGACTCATAGCGACCCTATGTACAACAGCCCTAAACTCTGCTCTGTCCTGTGCCAGTTGCACTGTCTCTGACACACCCATCCCAATTCCCCCAGTCACTGAATCAATCCATGTCATAGAAGGCCTTGCCCTCCTGCACCTGCCCTCCACCATCCCAAGCATGATGGCCCTCTTCAAGGACCAGCCCCTCCTTACAACATGTCCAAAGCATGTTCGACGGAGCCTCAGAATCCTTGCCTCCAGGGAGCCACCCAGTTTAACCCTTTCCAGGATGATCTGTTTGTTTTCCTAGCAGTCTATGGTCCCCTTAAACTCTTCTCCAGCACCACAGCTCAAAGGCATCAATTCTCCTTCTATCCTCCTTAGTCATTGGCCAACTTTCTGATGCATAACAAGTGATAGCAAAGACCATGGCCTGTATCAGATGTACCTAAGTCTCCAGAGAGACACCATTGTTCTTCAGTATTTTGGAGAGGTCCCTAATAGCAGACTTTGCCATGGCATTACATCTTTTAATTTCCTGGCTACTGGTGCCAAACGTGTTGACTGTGGAACTAAGCAAAGTAAAGCTGTGAACAATCTCAATTTTTCACCATCCATCCTGTTGCTGCCAATTGGTCCAGTGGTGAGAATCTTTGTCTTCTTGACATTGAGCCTCAATCCATATTGGAGGCTGCAGTCCTTGGTGCTCCGCAGCAAGCACTTCAGGTCCTCCTCAGTTTCAGGAAGCAGGGTTGTGCCATCTGCATAACGCAGATTGTTGATAGATCTTCCACCAATCTTGACCCCACATTTCTTCTCATAGAGCTCAGCCTCCCGGATAATCTGTTCTGCATACAGGTTGAAAAGGTATGGAGACAGAATACTTCCCTGGCGTAGGCCCTTCTCAGTTTTGAACCATGCAGTGTTTCCTTGCTCTGTCTGATGACTGCCTCTTAGTCCAAGTATAGGTTTCTCATTAGCATGATCAAGTGTTCTGGGATTCCCATTCTTCTCAGAGTCAGACATAGTTTGTTATGCTCCATACAGTCAAATTGCCTTTGCATAGTCAATGAAACACAGATATACATTCCTCTGGTATTCCTTGCTTTCAGCTAAGATCCATCTAACATTAGCTACAGTATTCCTAGTACCACAACCCCTTCTAAAACCCAGCCTGGACGTATAGCAGTTCTCTGCCGAGCACATCACCATCTATAGAAGAGAAAAAAAATGTGTTTTCTTAATGTTAGTGTTTCTATCCATTGCTGCTGACTATTCAGAGTATGGTGAAAGTACTGGAAAGACTAGCTGCAGAACATATGCCAAGGAGAGCGGAGAGCTGGTCCAATATCATTGACCAGGGAGGTCTTCAAAGCCTTTCCTTATTTAACTCCAGATGTTGTGATTTTGGAGATAATGCATGTACATACCATAATGACATCAGAAAAATTCTATTCGTAGTGAAAATTTGAAAGATTATCTTTGTCATACTTTTCATAGATCACGGAGCTTCAGTGGTAAGTACTGCTCTCTTATGGAATGCATATTTTTTGTTTTTAAATTAATTTATTAATTTTTCATTTCAATGAACATCTACAGAGATTTTGGAATTCCATTCATTCATTGTTTCACCCTTCTCCCCCCCCTTTGCTCCTCTCCTTGAAAAACAAACGAAAACCTCCCTCATTGGTACACAATCACCCCCGCACATCCCCAAACCCCACCCCAACCCCAAATATAATCCACTCTGCAACCCTCATTCCGTACTCTTACAATAAACATAATGCTCTAAAATATAATACTTTTAAATTATTCTCTCCCCCATAGACTTCAATGCCGTAAACATATTTCATCCAGTTTTTCTCAGTCTTACCCCCACCCCGATGTCAGCCTCATTCTACAACAGTGGCCCCATATAGCATTTGTCCCTTTGTGACTGAGATACCTCACTCAGCATAATGTCCTGTAGGGTCACCCATTTTGAATAATATTGCATGAGTTCCTTGTTTTTCAGTGGAATGAATATTGTTAATAAGCAGTGTTTACATAGTATTTATTATGACTAGGAACTGCCCTAAATGTTTTCTATAAGTTAATTAATTTGATCCTGATTGCAGTATAATATGATAAATCCCTGTTTTACAGATAGGAAACTTAAACAGAGAGAAGTGTAAATGTTGCTGTCATGTCAGAGCTGGAAAGTGGCAGAGCCTGTTATTTAAACTAAAGTTAGTTTGACATCAGAACCCAAGCTATTAGCCCTGATACTGTACTGCAACATCTTTGCTCACTATTCTTAAGTATTTGGTGCAGTACTTTAAAGTCATCTTTATCTACTAGTTTTTCTTTTCAGGATTGATGCCTTATTGCAGTGAATTTGTGAAAATAACACGTTTTTTTGTTTTACATTTTATTTTTAGATAAGATGTGAAGGAATCAGGTTATTTCTTTTATGGCTTCAAGCACTTCAGACAAACTGTGCAGAAGAGCAGGTGCTGATTTTTGCTTGTCTTGTGCCTGGTTTCCCAGCTGTCATATCATCTAGAGGGCCCTGCACGCTGGAGACACTCCTCAATCCCAGCCCTGCTACACCTGACAGTGAGTAATGTGGTCATTGTTGTTATGTACTGTCGAGTTGACTACAGAGTTCATAGTGACACTATGAAGAACAGCTCAAATCCTTGCCTTATCCTGAGCTAACTTCACCATCTTTGACACACCTGACCATATTAACATAGTCAGTTTGTTAATCCATCTCATCTAGGATCTTCCTCTCTTGGGCTGGTCCTCTACCCTTCCAAGCATGATGTCCTTCTCCAAAAACTTGTTCTTCCTGACAACATGCCCAAAGTAATCTGAAGTTTTAGAATTTTTCATGTCATTGTTCCCTTGAGGAAACCTTTAATTTGCCATTTTCCTAAATGGATTCATGGATGGAATCAGAAGAGGAATTATTTCCTATTCACAGTAGAATCTTAAAATATTAGAATTGAGTCAGACCTTATTGTATTTTAATGAAGATAGGGAACATTTACTGAAATAGTAGAAGCAGGAATGGAAAAGAAGGTAATAGCAAGAAGTGTGAACAGATAGTGTCTAGAGTATTTTTGTAGCTGTTAATGAGATTTAAATTTCTGTCCAAGACTCTTGTTTATTATTCTCATCACTGATGTTTCATAAGTGGACGTTCATCTGCTTGCCTCTGAGCTTCCCTTGCCAGCTGTATATTTTTATGCAGCATTTGTAGAAGGACAGTGGTTACCTCATGGGACTATTATTGGCAGCTGTTTGAGTCCTGTTTTTCAAGGAATTTGCCTCTTAGAGTTTATTATTGCATATCATTGTATTGTTCATTGACTACTGTTTTATCTTAGACTGACCAAAGCATAATTTAAAAAGGGGAAGAGATAGTGGGCAAGTTGGCATCACTTATTCCCAAGTATCCTACTAGTATGTGGCTCACAGTGAGGGTTTTGAAGAGTGGAGAGATGAAACAAGCTCAGGTTTCACACTCATTGCCATTGAGTCAGAACCAACTCGTATCTGACCCTCCAGTGGGACTTTAGAAGCAGAAAATCGCATGGGAGGTTTCCCATCTATTTTCTGCAGAGCAACTGGTAGATTCAAATTGCCAGCCTTTGGGGTGACAGTCTAGCAACTTACCCACAAGGCCACCAGAGCTTTCTGGATGGATGGATGAATGGATGGATGGTTGAATTATATGTGTTTTTAAAACTATATGAAATTTAACTTTTAAAAATGCTCTCATTATTTTCTACCCTACAGCAAAGATATATCCAGAAGAAATCACTCCACTCCTGCCCACTGTGTCAGGGGATAAGATTACAGAGGACCAAACATGCTTTTTCCTTCAGATACTGTTGAAATATATGGTTATTCATGTAAGAAAATAATTGTAAATAACTTCATAATTGCTTTAGTATCAGTAGGAAAGAGAAACTGTACCCTTCCTGTTCTCTTGTTGCTTGTGCTTTTTCAGTTGATGTGATTTTTTATATGATATTTTCTAAAGTATAGAGCCAGAGGAGTCCTATTTTGTAAGTGTGTATTTGTGTAAATTCCTTTTCTTCTTTATCCTTTATCTAACCCTGACCTCTGTGCTAGTAGATGGGCTAAGGGAGGAACCAGCTCAGAGGTTTATGTCACGTAATCATTTTTCTCCTTATATTTACCTACTGAATATAGAATTAAAAGAATTCCTTTATGATTTAAAATTCTTGCTTTTTATTGAACATCAGTTTGGTTAGAATAAAATCTACTGATTAATTTCTTTCATCTAAGACATTGTTGTCCGTCAGTTCAACCTGGTTGTAATTATCTCACTTCCTGCCTTCACCACTGAGTTTGTTGAAATCTTAATCTCTGAGAAATTCGGTTTCTCACTTAGTTTTCCTTTGACACCCACTGTAACTTACCATATTTCCTGTCACTGTGAGATAGCAGGTTCCAAGTTCATGCATGGATTCTAGGGGCAGAGTCCAAGGGATGGACACTCCTCAGTTTCTGTCCTATTCTGTTTCTTGTTGTCTATCCCTCATGACCCCACCTCTGTGGTGTTTTATCTTCTTCCCTTTCTTTCACTTCTTCCAAGTTTTCATTAGGCCCCTCTTTATCTCTCTGGTGTCCCTCAGGATTTAGTTCCTTGGCTACACTTTATGACTACTCTCATTCTTGAGAGCCTGTTGCTTCTCATCTCCTGTTTTCTTTAACCAACACAAAAAACATGAGAACTCTCATACCCTAAGAACTCAGCCTGAATATTTTGTTATCTTTTATTTGAAGCTTTTATCTTTCTGGTTCTTAATGATCTTGTACCTCAAACTCCATCTGTTAAAAAAATGACTCGGAATTCCATTTGTCCAGAAAGTCAACAGAGAGTATTTAGCACTTGAATATGCTGGACTGCTTGGGTTCTCATTCTAGATGTGTCACTAATGTGCTGTGGACAAGCCTTGTAATTTCCAAGATTCTAATGGTAATGTTGTGGAACTAAGGTTTATTTTGATGTGGTTTTTTTTTGGGGGGGGGGTGTTTTTTTTTTTCGGTGCAGACTGCCCTTGCTTTATCTTTCCCTTGCCCCAATTTATATTTAGAATCTTATATGCATGTCCACTCCTCTCTCCCCTTCTTCCCTTTTCCCACTCTTTATTAACTAGGATGGTCATTAAATCAGAGCTTCTCCCTGGGCACACCTCAGTAATACTGTGACAGGTTGCAGAGATAGACATTTTTTGCCCTGGTCAGCCAGAGTACCTTCTCTCTTTGCCTGAGGAGCTGCACAACAATGACCGTTTTCTTTTTTTTTTCCATTCA
>NW_006399922.1:3621907-3632577 GCF_000299155.1 Elephantulus edwardii | reverse complement strand
ATATATCTGCTTGGATGTCAGCTATGGTCTCTTCAGGGTATATTCCCAGTAGTGGAATTGCTGGGTCAAATGGTATCTCTATTTGCAACTTAAAACAAAGACATTTCTAATTTAACTCCTACATGATTTGTAACATTAATTTCAATACGCACAATGTAATTACACTTTTTTACCGCCTCCATATAATTGTTTTCCATTAGTCCTTCTGTACTTCTCTGTATATTCCCTTTATTTAATTATTGTGCTAATTGTTCCCTTATTGTATAGTGTCTTTTTTGTTTTGTGAGCAGTCGCATCTTGCTTGTGTTGATAGGTTTGAACCTCCAATCTTTAAAAGCTGAGTGCTTTAGCCATATAACAAGAGTTACTCCCTTTTTTGTTTGCTGTTGTACAATCAAGTGGTGCCAAGAAATCTGGAGGACAACCACTTGGTGGAATGACTGGAAGAAAACTTTATTTGTTTTCATTCCAAAGAAAGGCAATCCGATGGAGTGTGGAAATTTTCGAACAGTATCATTGGTATCACATATAAGCAACATTCTGCTGAAGATTATCCCAAAACTACTGCAACAGCACCTCAGCAGAGGTTGTAGAGATGCAGGCTGGGTTTAGAAGAGGCCATGTTACGAGGGATTTTATAGCTAATGCTAGATGGATCTTGGCTGAAAACAGGGAGTAGCAGAGGAATCTGTGTTTCATTGACTATGCAAAGGCATTTGACTGTGAGGGTCACAGCAAACTGTTGTCTGACTTTGAAAAGAATGGGAATGACAAAACATTTGATTGTGTTTATGCAAAACCTATACTTGGACCACGAAGCAGTTGTCAGAACAGAGCAAGGAAACTCTGCATGGTTCAAAATTGGGAAGGGTATACACCAGGCATGTGTCCTATCTCCGTGCCATTTCAGTCTATATCTGGGAGGCTGGGCTCTATGAAGAGAAATGTGGCATCAGGATTAGAGAAAGATTGATCAACAATCTGCATTATGTAGAACCTTACTTTATTCATTATTCAACAACTTACTTGCTGAAACTGAGGACCAGAAGGTCAAGGACTGCAGCCTTCAATATGGATTGAAGCTCAACATCAAGAAAACAAAGATTCTAACCACTGGACTGATTCACAGCATCATGATAGAGACGGAGATTTTTAACAGCTTCTGTTTGCTTACCTCCACAATCAACACTTTTGGTACCAGCAGCCAGGAAATTAATAGACGAATTGGATTGGGAAAGTCTACTGTCCAAGATCTCTTCAAAGTACTTAAGAGCAACGATGTCAGTCTGGAGATTCAGGTGCACCTGATCCAAGCCGTAGACTTTACATTTACTTGCTAAATGTCAGAAAGCAGGACAATGACTAGGGATGATGGATGGAAAATTGATGCCTATGAGCTGTGGTGCTGGAGAATAGTATTGAATATACCATGGACTGCTAGGAGAACAAACAGGTTTGTCTTAGATGATGAGAACAGGCTGCTCCTTGGAGGCAATGATTCTGAAGCTTCGTCTGACATACTTTGGACAGGTTGCAAGGTGAGAGTAATCCTTGGAGAGCATAGTCATTCTAGGGAGGGTGAAGGGACAGTGCAAGAGAGGAAGACCTTTTATGAGATGGATTGATTCAGTGCCTGGGGTAATGGGACTAGGTGTGTCAGAGAAAATAAGATTGGCACAAGATAGAGCAGGATTTAGGGCTGTTGTATGTAGAGGTTTATGAGTCCCATGGGGCTGAACAGCACATAGCAACAACAACAACAAAAAGAGCAACATTATACAAATCACTCATGGACATTGTGTTTCATTCATGTACATTGTGTTTTATACAATCCTTCATATACACTGTAATTTTTAATTTTATTTTATTACTTTTAATGAACTTTTATAGAGATTTTGGATTTCTATTAATTCATTGTTGCATTTTTCTCCCTGCCCACCCCTCCCCCCAGTTCACTCTTCTCTTTGAAAAGTAAAAGAAGAATTTTTTCATTGTTATACAGTCCCCTCCCCCACCAAGTACACTCCACTATTCAGCCTTCATTCTGGACTCTTGTCATAACCTTAATACTCAATCATATATCGCTTTTAAACTGTTCTCTCCCTCATCTGTTTTATCATAATTTATCCAGTTTTTCTCAGTCTCACCCCAACCCTGATTTCAGTCTCGTTCTACAACAGTGGCACTATGCAGTATTTGTCCTTTTGTTACTGAGGTATTTCAGCATAATGTCCTCCAGGGTCATCTGTTTTGAATAATATTGCATGAGTTCCTTGTTTTTCAATGCAGCGTAGTATTCCATTATATGGATATACTACAGCTTCTCTATCCATTCGTTTGTTGATGGGCACCTGGGTTGTTTCCAACTCCTTGTTTATTGTGAATAAACACGGGTGTGCATATATCTGCTTGGATGTCAGTTATGGTTTCTTTGGGATATATTCCCAGTAGTGGAATTGCTGGGTCGAATGTTATCTCTATTTGCAACTTTTTGAGAAAGTGCTACACCACTTTCCTCAGTGGTTGCACCATTTTACACTTCCACCGAAAGTGAATAAGGGTTCCAGTTTCTCCACAACTGCGCCAACATTTGTTGTTTGCTGTTCTGTTAAATTTTACTATTCTTACTGGGGTGAGATTATATCTCATAGTTGTTTTGATTTGCATCATATTTTTTAGAATTATTTGCTATTGCCACCCTTCCTCATCAAGTCCCCACTGTACCTTGCCTGTTACTTCACCTCCTTACTTGTCCATTAATCTCTGCTGTTCTAGTGATTTCTCTGTTTCGTCTGCCTCCTCTTCTCCTATTTCTCCACCCCTTTTGAGTGTCTATACATACTTTTTTTCCTATTTGCTAATTGCAACAGCTGAGTTATCATTTCCTCAGTTCTTCTTAGATTGATCCTCCCTTGTCTGATTCTTTACAGTATTCATTGTCTGTATATTTTTTCTGCATTCCTTTTCTCCACCACCCCCTGTTTACACGTTTGTTTTCACAAAAGCAGTGTAATGCAATTTTTAATCTTTTTGTTACTCAGTTATTTCACTCTAGACTTGCTCATGTTATGTAGTGTTTTATACATTTTTTATTGTTCTTTGTACTACCTAATATTCTATTGTATCATCTTAGTAGAATTTCTCTATCCATTAATTTTGCTGATGGAAATTTTCCATTTTCCCCCCCCTGTAAAATCACTCCTTTTTTTGATCAGAATGCTTGGCGGGATCAGAACTGAATCCTCCAGATAATCGTTGATATTTTCGCTTTAGTTGTTATTTCTTTTTTTTTTTTTCCATTTCATTGTTCTTTTTTTTTTCTATAATTATATTTTATTAATTTTCATAAACATTTACAGAGATTTTGGGATTAGTTGTTATTTCTGTAAGCAAATATATATCTATTTATTTGAAACTAGAAACACAAGAGTTACATAATGTTAAGATTCAGTAATGGAATTTTTTTCTCTCTCAGATATCCCTCATTTGAGACCAAAGCCAATATACATTGCTACAATCCGGGACAATGAAAACATTTACAGTACAAAAATTCCGTTCATGGCTGCTCGTGTTATTTTTATTAAGTGGATTGTAACTTTCTTTTTGGAAAAAAAGTATGTAACTTCAGCACAAAGCACTAAAAATGGAATTGATGGATTGCCTAAATTCATCCAGGTAATGTCATTCATCATCTTTTTATTTTAATACTTAGTTTGATTATTAGGGAATCAATTTTATTTAGCGCACCCTGTCTATAATCCTGAGATTTTCTTTCAAATAAAAACTTAGAGGAACTTGTTATCATCTAAACAGAAGGCTTCCTGAGTTTTTAAACTGACATCACTGTTCTTTAGAACATTGGTCAGGTTTTTCGTGGCACCTTTACCCAGTGCAACACATCTTTTGATTTTTTTTTTTTTACTGTCTTGCTACTACGGATATTGTTTGTGGGTCCAGGTAAAATTAAATCACTGACAACTTCAAGTTTTTGTTGTCTCTTGTTCCAGTGGTGATTTTTATTTTCTTGATGTTAAAATGTAACCCATATTGAAAACTATGGTCTTTGATCTTCTGCAATAAGGAATTCAAGTCTTCTTCACTTCCTTCAAGAAGGGTTGTGCCATCTGCATAAGATAGGTTACTGATAAGTTTCCAATCCTGACGCCACATTTTTCTTCATCTAGTCCAGCTTCTCAAATGATTTGGTAAGCATACAGTTTCAGTAGCTGTGGAGAAAGTATACAACCCTGATGCATACCTTTCTTAACTGTAGAATCATGCAGTGTTGCTTTGTTTTATTCAAACAACTGCATTTTGGTTTAGATGTAGATTCCACATAAGCATAATTAAGTGTTCTGGAATTTCCATTCTTCTTAATGCTTGCCATAATGTTAAATGATCCACAAAGTCAAATGTATTTCCAGAGTCAGTAAAACAAAAGTAAACTTCTTTCTGATATTTTCTTTCAGCCAAGATCCATCTGATATCAGCACTGATATCCCTGGTTCCATGGCATCTTCTGAAACCACCTTGAGTTTCTGGCAGTTCTCTATCAAAGTACACTCTTCCAGCAATTTTTAAATTGTCAGAAAGATATTACTTGCACGTGATAATAATGTGATTGTTGATTGCCGTTGAGTGGAGCACGACTCATAGGGACCCTATGAACAAAAGTCCTGAAGCCTTTCTATAACTATTATTGTTTCTCCAAGTTTATAGAGTTTCCAGAGGCATGTGGTTAAGGAAGTGGATGCCACCCTGCTTCCAAACCTCAGTCAGTCTGGGAGCTCCACTATACACTGCCTACAATGGCTAGCCATTATGGTGTTTTTCATAACTATTGCACAGTTGTTCAACATTACAGCAACTCCACATTACTTCTCTACAGCAAATAGACCTCTGCTGTAACACTTAAAAGAATGTTCATCCCCAAATCTCACATTTTTACTCTCGGATAATTTTCATATTCTATTGGATCACTTCTTTTCTTGAATGGGAACAAATACAGATTCCTCTCACTCAGTTGGACCATATTTGTTAACTGAGACTGGTGAGCACATGCTGATTGCAAGTTTGCTGAAACACCTCAATTGGTATTTTATTCATTCTTGAAGCTTCATCTTTTGCCAATGTTTCAGTGCAGTTGGGCTTCATTCTTCATTTCTTTTGGTTCTTGATCATATGTTCCTTCTGTAATTGGTTTAGTGTTGACCAGTTGTTTTTGGCATAATAACTGGGTATTCTTTCCATTTGCTTTTGATGATTCCTGCATCAATCAAAATTTTTCCCATAAAATCCTTCAGTATTACAAATTCAGGCCTGAATTTGTTTTTTCAGTTCTTTAAGCTTGAAAAATGACAAATATACTCTGTCTTTTTGGTTTTCTAATTCAAACTCCTTGTACATTTCATTATAATAGTTTGTTTTGTCTTCTGAAACTGTCATTTGAAATAATCTGTTGAGCTCTGTTACCTCAGCATTCCTTTCCCTTATTACAGATTTTTATTTTTCTAGTGCAGGTTTCAAAGTGTCTTTTGATATCCACTTTGGTCATTTTAATGAATGACCTTTTGCTTTCTTTATGGATTATGTCCTTGATATTATTCCACAACTTGCCTGGTCTTCAGTCATTATTTTGATCTTCAGTGAAATTCTTTTCTTAAGTTGTTTTGTACATTGAGTTAGGATACACTCAGGGTCATATTTTGGTTCTTTTGGACTTGTTTTCCATTTTCTTTAGCTTAACTTTGAACTTGCATATGAAAAGTAGATGATCTGTCCAATATTGAGCCCCTATCCTGGTTTTGACTGCTGCTATTAAGCTCTCCAATGTCTCTTTCTACAGATACTATAGTCAGTCTGATTCTTATATAGCCCTTCAGGAAAGGTCCATGTGTATAGTTGCTATTTATGTTTTTTTTAAAAGGATTTACAATGAATAAATTATTCATTGTACAAAATTATATCATTTGATTTCCAGTCCCATTTTGTCACTAACTCTATTTTCCAACCACCATTCCTTTTTGTTTCCACATTTTGCATTCAGGCACCAGTTAATATTAATGCATTTTGATTGCATGTTTTATCAATTTGAGACTACAAAAGTTTGTAGACAATATCTTCATCTTTGGTTTTCATTATTGGTGCATATATTTAAATAACAGTTGTATTACTAGATCATCTTTGTATGTGTTTATGTAGTTTCCTATCAAGATATATCTTGAAACAGTTTCTCTTCAGTTTGTCATTTCTGGTATCCTGTGTGTGTTTGATTCAAATGACCCATACTCGTCTAAGATCACTAATACCTAAGATATCAGTATTCATGTACTTGTTTTAATTTATGACAACTTTAAGTTTTTATAGATTTATGGTTCGTACATTCTATATTCCAATTATTATTGGATGTTAGTGGCTGTTTCTCCTCATTCCAAGTCCTACCATATCAGCAAATGAAGGTCCTTCATTGAGAGAAAGCTTTACTCCACTCAAGTCATTCTTGCTTTGAGGGAAAGACTTCTTCTCCAGTTGGCATTTTGAGAAACTTGTAATTTAAGGGGCTCATATCCAGCACTGAATACTACAATGTTCTTTTCTTTAATGAGCCTTAGAGTTTTCAGAGGCCTTTTATTACAGAAGTGGTATGAAATAAAGTAGGACTGGATGGCCAATTCTACTTATTTTTTTTAATTGAGATATTATTGATTGTAGGTTTATAAAGAACTTGGATTTCTGTTCATTCATTGTTGCACAATTCCCTTCCTTCCTCCCTAGTTTGCTTTTTTTTTCTTTAGAAAAAAAGTTATTTCATTGTTATACAGTACCCCCCACCCAGACCACTTTACTATGCAGCTGTTATTCTGGACCATTCTCATACCAATAGTACCTAATCATATATTCCTTTTATACAGTTCTCTCCCTGTTTTGTTTATTCCATCTTAATCTAGAAGCGCCACTAAAACCTATCCATCATGGGTGACCTTCTTGGTATTTGAAATAGCAGTGGCATAGCTTCCAACATCACAGCAACACACTAATCACCACATTACAGCACACTGACAGATGAGTTGTTGAACTCTCCAAAGTTCAAAAGAGAAAGATGTCAGTTTCAAGGTTAAGATGCACCTTATGTAAGCCATAGTATTTTCACTTGCTTTTTATGCATCTGGAGGTTGGACAATTAATAAAGATGACAGACGAAGTAGTGATGGCTTTCAGGTGGTGTTGGGGAAGTGTATTGACTATCCCACGCACTGTCTAAAGAACAAACAAATCTGTCTTAAGCAAAGTGCAGCTAGAGTGCACCTTAGAGGCAAGGATGGTGAAACTTCATCTCACTCACTTGAGGCATATCATCAGCAAGAAACAGTCTTTAGAGAGAACATCATGCTGGGAAAGGTAGTCAGTGAAAGAGAAGAAGACCCATGATGACATGGATTGACACAGTAACTACACAGTCAGCTTGAGTATTATAGAGAACGTCAGCCTGGTGCAGATTAGGGCACATTTCACATTTGTTGTTGTTAGGGTTGCAATGAGTTGTAATTGACTTGATGACACCTAACAGAAAAAGACACCTCAAAGAAAAAGACAGCAAAAGACAGCTCAATCTGTTAATAGAAATGAATTTATTTCATTAAAAAGAAGCTTATGTTGAAGCTAACTAAGAATACTATCTATCCATGCATTCTTGAATGTAAAGAAGTTAAAGAGAAAGGAAGAACTGATGAAATCAGAGAGCTGAAAAGATTATTTCAAAAGACAGCTTGTAGAGACGAAGGAGAGTGTTATAATGAAATGTTCAAAGATCTAGAGTTAGGAAATTCAAAAGGAAGAACACACTCAGCATTTCTAAAGCTGGAAGAACTGAAAGAAAATATTTCAAGCCTAAAGCTGTGATACTGAAGGATTCTATGGGAAAAATATTGAATGATGCAGGAAGTATAAAATGAGGATTTAAGAATACACAAGGTCACTGTACCAAAAACAACTGGTTGACATTCTGCCAACTCAAGAAGTAGAATATGTCCAAAAAACTAGTGACAGTCCAAGGACTGAAGTCATTGACAAAAAATAAGCCTTCAAGAACTGATGGAATATCAGTTGCGATATTTGAGTAAACTGAGGTTGTGCTCACTTACCAAGAAATGTGAAAGACCGCTTTCTAGCCAAATGTCCATATTGAGTCCATATTTTTTAAAAAAATAATGATGATCCAACAGAATGAGGAAATTTTTTAACTATAGCATTAGTATCATATGAAAGTAAAATCTTCCTGAATTTTATTATAAAATGACAGATGCCATTTCTCAAGTAAGAAATACTATAAAGTCAAGGTGAATTAAAAAGAGAATGTGGAAAAGGAATGATTGCTGCTGTTAGATGGATCTTGACTGAAAGTAGAGGATACCAGAAAGATATTTACTTGTGTTTTATTGACTATGCAAAAGTGTTTCAATGGATAACATTCAAAAATACAGGGATTTCAAAGCACTTAATTGTGTTCATCCAGAATTTGTACATAGACCAAGAAACAGCTATTTAGACAGAACAAGGAAATACTTTAAGTCTTAAAATTTTAAAAAGTGTTAAGGTTGTTTCCTTTCAACATAGCTGTTCAATTTGTATACTGAGCAAATAATCAGAGAAGATGGACAGTATGAAGAGGAATGTGACATTTGGATTCTTGGTAGACTTATCAATACCTTGCATTATAAAGATGATGCAACCTTGCTTGGTAAAAGTGAAGAGTACTCGAAGAATTTACTTAGAAAGACTCCAACTTTCAGTATGGATTACACCTTGGCATAAAGAAAACAAATAGCCTCCAAAATGAACAAACAGACAACATCATGACAGATGGGAAGATGATTGAAGTTGTCATTGATTTAATTTTGCTTGGATCTATAATCAACACTCATGGGAAGCAGCAGTCAAGAATCTTTATGCTGGACAAGTTTGCTCAGAAGGACCTCTGCTAAAGATAAAAATTGTCAATTTGAAGACTTAGGTATGCCTAACCCAAGCCATGATATTTTTAGTAACTTCATATGCATTTGCAAGTTGGACCAAGAATTAAAGAATACCCAAGAAGAATTGATGACGTTCAATTGTGATGTTGGCAGAAAGTACAGAATATACCATTGCTAAAAGAACCATCAAATCTTATCTTGAAAAAAAGTGTAGGCAGAGTGCTTTATAGAAGAAATACTTGTGAGACTTGGTCTCATATACTTTATGCATATTATCAAAAGGATCAGTTTTTAGAAAAAAATTTCCGTGCTTAGAAAGATCAGCTAAAGAAAGGAGTACCTTCAGCAAGGTAGATTGACACACTGAGAAATAATCAATTTAAGGACAGTGAAGTTGTGAGGATGACACATCTTCAGGCAAAGTTTTAATCTGTTGTACATTGGGCCTGTATGAATCAAGAGTTAACTTGCCAGCACCTAACAACAACATGCCTTCTTCATGATATTCTGTAGTTGTCACTTCTCTAACTTTGCCCTTCTCCCAGTGGACTTTTACTTTAGTTTCTCCCATGCTTAAAAGATGTTCCTAACATTTAGAGAACTGGTTTCCTTGTTCATATTTAAAGGCAATTCAGAAAGATAAAGCTCTTTCCTTTTATTTAAAATCACACACATACACACACAAACCAGTTTTATGGGTTTTTATGCAATAAGCTCCTTCCCTTTTTCCCAAGCGGGACTGTGAAATTGCCTGTCTACATCTTGAACAGTAATACAGGAATATCAGCCACCAATTTAGTAAAAGCTAAGTATTAAGTATATGAACAAGCAAGAGGTGGATGACTTGTTCCCAGAACCCTCCTCTGGTGCTGTGGATGGGTCATCCTCATTTGATTCCTAAATTGAGGAAGGAGGTATGCATAGCACTTTGATTTGTCTGCTATGGAAGGGAAAGGATCTTACTGACAGTTGCATGTTCACTTTGTTTTTCATTGTCATCACTTGGTGTGTAGTCAAAATTGACTTAATAGTTGATCCTCTACTGGATTTTCAGAGGCAGTAAAGAGCATGGGAAGAGATTGCCCATCTTTCTCCTGCAGAGAAGGATTTGAGCCTTGTGCCCTTGGGTTGTCAGTGAAAGTCCTTACCACCAGACCTTCCTTGTCAAAACTTAGTATAATTCTAAATGTCTCAAAATATCTAGGTGCTTTAGGGGGGATGTGGATTAGAAGATTGAAGGAAAGCAAATAGATTTTTATTTAATGGCTTAATAAGAATTCCATTTGTTGTTGGTACATGCTGTCGAGTCGCTGTGACTCCTAGCAATCCTATGTACAACAGCCCTAAACTCTGCTCTGTCCTGTGCCAATTGCACTGTTTTGATACACCTATCCCGATTACCCCAGTCACTGAATCAATCCACCTCATAGAGGACCTTCCTCTCCTGCGCTCTCTCTCCACCCTCCCAAGCATGATGTCCCTCTCCTTGGACCTGTCCCTTCTTTCACTGTGTCCAAGTATGTTAAACGAAGTCTCAGAAACCTTGCCTCCAAGGGGCAGCCTGGTTAAACCCTCTCCAGGATGAATCTGTTTGTTTTCTTAACACTCCGTGGTATACCCAATATTCTTCTCCAGGACCACAGCTCAAAGGCATCAATTCTCCTTCTATCCTCCCTAGTCATTGTCCAACTTTCTGAC
>NW_006399922.1:3620820-3621807 GCF_000299155.1 Elephantulus edwardii | reverse complement strand
TCATGGGGGTGTTGCAACCTAGAAGACACAAATTTGACTAACAAGTTATAAGTACATGAGTCCAAAAATTATGGAAAAGTAAAAGAAAAGATTCCGTTTTCTAAAGTGGTCAATGCTTTATGCTCTAAGCTGTTCAAAGAATCACTGACAGAGCCTCTTGAATGTCTTCTCTTCTCCACACTTCCCTAAGCGATACTGAGAGTAACAGTGCTTCTCTCCTACCCATCTGTTCTCCTGGCCTCTGTGGGCTGGCCGCTTT
Organism: Elephantulus edwardii; assembly: GCF_000299155.1. Classification (NCBI taxonomy): domain Eukaryota; kingdom Metazoa; phylum Chordata; class Mammalia; order Macroscelidea; family Macroscelididae; genus Elephantulus; species Elephantulus edwardii. The sequence continues at coordinate 3,621,548 of NW_006399922.1, read as the reverse complement.
TATTGAGGTGTATTGGAGAAAAAAAAAATGTATACTATTATTTGAGTTTCTTTAAAATGCTATAACTTTACCACATAACTTGTAATACTATTTCACAAAAATTTTATTTCGATAGGAATTTTAATAATAATAGCCTTTCACTTCAGTATATGTAAATATGAAATAAAAAATATATGTGTGTGTAATGTGTGTGTGTGTGTGTGTGTGTGTGTGAATATATATATATATTCTTTTCCACCTATCACCTAAAGGCTGCAAGTTTGGAATGGAAGAACAAGGAGAATCAAGATACTGGTTTTAAATTCCTTTTTACTTTATTTCGAAAATACTATCTTCCTCATTTATTTCCATCGTTTACTAAGTTGACAAACATCTACAAGCCTGTGCTTGGTAAGTACTGATGACTGACTGTAGACTTATTCTGCAGGAAACTTTGCCATTTCTTCAAAGTAATTTTTGATTATTTTTAAGTAAAATAGTTATTGTTTATTCATATGCTTAGTAGTAATTTTGATGTAACAAATTTAAAATTTGTTAATAAATTATTTATTTCAGTCTTAATCATGAGGGTTGAAGGTAACAGTGGTTTCTGAATTCAGAAATAATTTGAAATGAATTGTACTTTTGATGTACCTTCAGAAAGATGATCTACCATGTTTTAATGTTAAAACTTGCATTTCCTAGAGTATTCGTTTTTAAAAAAAATATTTCATTATTTTATTTTAATA
>NW_006399922.1:3600376-3620720 GCF_000299155.1 Elephantulus edwardii | reverse complement strand
TGAGTTCCTTGTTTTTCAATGCAGCATAGTATTCCATTGTGTGAATATACCACAGCTTCTCTATCCATTCGTTTGTTGATGGGCACTTAGGTTGCATTTTGATTTCTTGATTCCTGGTACCAAGGGTGTTGATTGTGATGAGTAAGATGAGACCACTTACAACTTCATTCTTTCCTCCATCTATCATGATGATGCCTATTGGCTCACTATTGAGAATATTTGTCTTCTTAATATTGAGATATAAACTATATTGAAAGCTGGAGTGTCAGAACCCTTGAAAATTTTCTCTTGGGTTGCAGTGATTCAAATTTTACCTAATGGCCTTGAGTTCTGGATCCTGATAACTTAGTAATTTCCCTATTAAAATAACCAAGTTGACCATGGGTTAGATTGAGTTAAAAAATTGGTAAAGTACAGGTAATGTTATGCTTTAGACAGTGCTGCCTCAGCCTGCTTTCAGTGTGCAAGTTAAGAGTTACCATTGTTCTTTAAAATAAGCCATCTTGGGAATCATTGGATAGCAGAGGTTCGTGGGTGAATGGAAGGGGTTGAAGGAATAGTGGAGACTCAAAAAGACAGGGTTATAATAGGCATAGATCTATAGTAATTAATTATATAAAATAAAATACCTATGAATGATTGTGTGAAATACAGTGTAAATGAAAGATTGTATAAAGTAGTGTGCTTGAATGAAACTCAGTGTAAACAAATTATTTTTTGAAAAATAAACTCTCTTTAATTTTGCCAGATGTCCTTGTGAGTTGACTCAACTGATGATAACTTGTCTTGCAGTCTGTTGGTGGTAGTGCATTGCTAGAGAAACTGCCTGAGACAGATGGTGACATACCCACAGAGCAGGACAAAGAACATTCTAACAGGAGCACCTTGTCAGATCGAAGACTCAGTAGCTCCAGCCTTTGTAGCATTGAAGAAGAATATCAAACAGTATATGAAATGGTGCAGCGAATTCTTTTGTCCACAAGAGGTTACATCAATTTTGTAAATGAAGTGTTTCGCCAGGTTAGTATTTGCACATGTACTGTGAGTTTATGAAATGAAAGAGTTTTTATCTTTGTTCTTTTTATGATAGCACTAAAAAAAAAAAAGGAAAAAGAAAAGAATTAAACTATATTACAGAACTGAAAAATTATCCCTGTAATTCTCTTTGCTCATATGCAAGTACCAATTGAAGCTGAAGTAATTAAAACAAATCCAGGAGAGCCAAAGTATAACCTTGAGTATGGGTCACCTGAATTTCGATACTATCTTAAGAATTGATTTGATTTATTGAACACAAAAGGCTTAAGACCAGATAAGTACTAGAATGATATCAAGGATAATACACATAAAGTAAAAGGTCATTGAAAAGATAGCAAAGGAAGACTAAAATGGATAGCAAAACAACTTTAATAGTTAAGGTGAATGAAAGAAATGATGCTGTAAAAGAGCTTTAAGATTTCAGAGGACAGCTCAAGAAGACAAAGGTATTGTAATAAAATGTGCAGAAACATGGAGTTAAAAAATCTAAGAAAAGAATACAGTGGGATTTTATAAAGCCAAAAGAATTGAAGAAGAAAAAAATCCAAGCTTCAAGTTGAAACATTAAAGAATTCTAGAGGGAGAGTATTAAAAAACACAAACATTAGTAGTCTTTTCAGTCACTTGCTATGCATCTAAGAGCTGGACGTGAATAAGGAAAACAGAAGAATAATTTATTTCTTTGAGTTGTGATGTTGGAGAGTAGTACTAAATATCCTATGGTCTGCCAAAAGAACAAACAAATATCTCTTAGAGAAGGTGCAGGCAGAGTTCTCCTTGAAGGTGAAGATAATAAAGCTTAGTCTTACATGCTTTGGGCATATTTCTAGGAAAGACTGTTCTTTGGAGAGGGACATTATGCTTGAGAAGTAGGAGGGATGGCAACAAAAAAGGAAGACTCTTAACTAGATGGACTGACACAGTGATTGCCTCAATGGGCTTGAGTGTGTTAGAGATTGTAAAGATGGCATAGGATATGGGGTACAGGATAGGACGGGATTCAGATCTGTTGTTCATTGGGTCACTATGGGTCATACGCAATTCAGTGACACCTAACACCAGCAAACAGAGTGATTATACCAAAAAGAACTGGTCAGTGTTCAACCTCTTCAGGAGTTAGCCTATGAACAAAAATTGAAGGCAGAAGCTTAAGCTTCACTGAATGCATTGTTGAAAAATATGCACGAGGAATTGATGGACAATTAATTGGAATGTTTCGACAAATGGATACAATATTGGAAGTACTTACTTGTCTGTGCCAGGAAACTTGTAGGAGTGCTGCCTGAGTAAGTGATTGGAAGAGATCCATATTCGAACCCATATTCCACAGAAATTTGTATTGCATGGTAAGGTGATCTAACAGAAATGAGATTAGAGAACAAAATAATTATTACTGTTGTGGCTGGAGTCCTTCGAGTCGTATCTGACCCATAGCTGACTCTCCAGTGGGTTTACAGAGGCATTTAAACATAATGGAGGAGATAGTCCATCTTTCTTTTATGGAACAGTTGGTGGATTTGAACTGTGTGCCTTAGGGATTGCATCACAGTTTCTTACCACTAGCTCATCAGAGCTCCCTTATTAGTACTGTTGTTGTTATGTGTCATCAAGTCATCTGGAACTGATAAACCCTGTGTACAACAGCTCTGAACCCTGCTCTAGCCTGAGCCAACCTTATTGTCTCTGACACTTACCCCCCGTTACACCAGTTACTGAGTCAATCCATCTCATTCAGGGTCTTCCTCTCTTGCACTGTCCTTCTATCCTCCCAAACATAATGTCCCTCTCTAAGGACTGATACCTCCTTGCAACATGCCCATAGTATGTCAGATGGAGCTTCAGAATCCTTGCCTCCAAGGAGCAGCCTGGTTTTACCCTCTCGAACCTGTTTGTTTTCCTAGCAGTCCATGGTATGTTTTGTACTTTAACACCACAGTTCACAGGCATCAATTCTTCTATCATCCCTAGTCATTGCCCAGATTTCTGATGCATTGCTCATAATTGCAAAGACCATAGCCTAGATCAGGCACACCTTAGTCTCCATATTGACATCGTTGTTCTTCAGTACTATGGAGAAGTCCCTGACAACAGACTTTCTCAGTGCAATTTGTCTTTTGATATCCTGGCTGCTGGTACCAAAAGTGTTGATTGTGGAGCCAAGAAGACTAAAGCTGTTAACAATCTCAATCGTTTTACTGTCTATCATGATGCAGGCAATTTCCCAGTGGTGAGAATCTTTGGTTTTTTTTAACATTGAGCTTCAATCCATATTGAAGGCTGCAGTCCTTGACCTTCTCTAGCAAGTGCTTCAGGTCCTCCTCAGTTTCAGCAAGCAAGGTTGTGTCATCTGCATAATGCAGATTGTTGATGAGTCTTCCTCCAGTCTTGATGCCACATGTCTCCTCATAGAGCCCAGCCTCCCTTTTGATCTGTTCTGCATATAGATTAAAAATTATGGAGATAAGACACATCCTTGGCATACATCCTTCCCTATTTTGAACCATGCAGAGTTTACTTACTCTGTTCCGACAACTACCTCCTGTTCCAAGAAGATTCCCATTCTTCTCAGGGTTATCCACATTTTGTTGTGATCCACACAGTCAAATGCCTTTGCATAGTCAATGAAACACAGCTAAACATTCCTCTGATACTTTCTGCTTTCAGCCAAGATCACACAAGTAAAATATTATTGAATATAATTTAAAGACATTTAGAATAATATGCTGACAAAGAACTTGCAGAAATTCAACCTGAATTAAGACGAGTCTGTGGAACAAAGATGAATTTTGATTGTTTACCTGTGTTTTATTGATTATGAAAGGTATGACTGTATAAATCATCACAAATTATGGATAGCATTGCAGAGGATGGGAATTCTAGAATACTTAATTGTGCTTATGTGGAACCTGTACATGCCAAGAAAGAAACCTTGTACAGAACAACGGGAAAAGGTCTTGTTTAAAATAAGGAAAGCTCAGCTTTAAACCTGTATCTTTTCTCCATTCTTAATCAAGTTGTATGTTATGCAAATAATTAGAGTAGCTAGACTATCTGAAAGGAGTTCTGGGGACCAATTAATAAGGAACTGCATTGTCAACAATGGCTCATGGTTCAAATATATCAGAGAGGGTGATTTCCTTTTGGGCTATTTACTACCTTTGAAAACACTTTGAAGGGTCAGTTATGACTTTTAACTGACTCATCAGCACATAACAAGACTCATTAACAACCCGTGATATGCAGTTGATATAGTTGATATATGCAAGTGCTAAAAAGGATGAATTTACTTGAAATGTTAACTGATGAAGATCAGTGTGGATTATGCTTCATTTGGAAGAAGACAAAATATAACTGGAACCATAACCAGCATCATGATAAGCAGAGAAAATATTGAAGTTATTAAGGATTTCATTTCACTTGGATTCAGTCACCTCTCATGGAAGCAGTGGTCAGAAAATCAAGTCACATACTATACTGGGCAAACTACTGCAACCCCCCCCCCTTTTTAAAAAAAAGCATTAAAAGCAAAGATGGCAGTACTAAGGTACTGGTATTTTCCATTTCATCATATATGTGTGAATACTGGACAATGAATAAAGAAGACCAAAGAAGAATTGATACATTTGAATGATGGTGATGATGAAGAATGCTGAATATACCGTGAACTACCAGAAAAACAAACTAAATATTCCTTAAAAATTAAAGTGTTACTTGGCATCTTGAACTTTGGACATGTTATCAGGAGGAACTATTCATTATACTTGGTAAAGAAGAAAGTTAATGAAAAAGAACACTCTTGTGCTATGATGAATTATTCAGTGTGGCTTTTCTAGCCGTTAGCTTTGATATTCACCATATGACAAGAGTTGTTAGTGTTGAGTACCGTTGAGTGAGAACCAACTCATAGATGATCCTCCAGCAGATTTTCAGAGTTTGTTAATCACATGGGGGGAGTCTGCCCTTCCATCTCTCATGGAGTAGCTGGTGGATTTGAACCATGTGCCTTCGGAGTTGCAGTGAAGTTTCTTACCAGTAGGCCACCAGATGTGTTTGTGATCCACCAATTGGATTGGATGGCTTGCTAATAATATAAATAATGAGTAAGGTAAATAGCAAATGATTTGGACTTTGTAAATAAGATATGTAGAACATTATCAAAGAGAATGGCAAATTTTCCATTACTTCATGTTTAGATTGAGCAGAGTCAGAGGCAGGAAACAAAAATCTTATTATCATCAGCAAAGAAGAATCAAGGAATTTGAAAAATTCTGTATTTGGGAGTGTTCTTCCTATTAATGCCCTCACATTTCTGTAACATATTACAAAGATAAGTGAGATCGAAGCTATTTCTAAACACCTATAAAGAAACAAAGACCAACCTAAGGGTGGCATTCCCAGAGCCCTAGAGTCCTTGATGAGCTGACAAAAAAGGAATTCAGAAAATTTGAAGATACTAAGAATTTTTTTTAAAAAAACAAAAAGGAGGGAAGTATGAAGAAAGTTGTATAGAGTCTAAAGATACTACCAAGCAAAATACAATATATATATATGGAAATCTCAAATGGTTTGCAGGGTGGATAAGATACAGTTGTGGATTGATAGGTAGGTGGTTGTGGTTGTTGTTATTGTTGTTGTTATGTGCCGTCATGTTGTTTGCGACTCATAGCGACCTTATGTACAACAGCCCGAAACCCTGCTCTATCCTGTGCCAGTCACATTGCCTCTGACACACCCATCCCGATTACCCCAGTCACTGAATTAATCCACCTCATAGAGGGTCTTCCTCTCCTGCGCTGTCCCTCTACTCTACCCAGCATGATGTCCCTCTCTAAAGACCTGTCTTTCTTTACAACATGTCCAAAGTATGTCAGACGGAGCCGCAGAATCCTTGCCTCCAAGGAGTAGCCTGGTTTAACCCTCTCTAGGATGAATTTGTTTGTTTTCTTGTCAGTCCATGGTACATTCAATACTCTTCTCCAGCACCACAGCTCAAAGGCGTCAATTCTCCTTCTATCCTCCCTAGTCATTGTCTAACTCTCTGATGCATAACAAGTGATTGCAAAAACCATGGCCTGTATCAGGCACACCTTAGTCTCCAGAGTGGCACTGTTGCTCTTGAGTACTTTAGAGAGGTCTCTAACAGCAGACTTTCCCATCGCAATACGTGTTTTGATTTCCTGGCTGCTGGTGGGAAGAGTATTGACTGTTGAGCCAAGCAAACTGAAGCTGTGAACAATCTCAATCTCTTCGCCATCCATCCTGATGCTACTGATTGGTTCAGTGGTGAGAATCTTTGTCTTCTTAACATTGAGCCTCAGTCCATACTGAAGGCTGCAGTCCTTGACCCTCTGCAGTAAGTGCATGAGGTCCTTCTCATAGGTAGGTACGTTAATAAAACCTGGAAAAATGGTAATGGCAGGTTATATGGATGTTTGTTGTAAAATTTAACATGTAAAAATTAGTATAATGAAATTCAAGAGAAATACTGGAATGAGATATTTTTGCATTGTCTTATTTTCTTTGTCTTTGATAATCTTTGTTGAGGCATATCCCACAATATTTGAATTTATCCATTATTCTGTAACTGTACTTTTTGGCATGAGCCTTAAGAATGGTATTACAACAAATTCCTGACTCTTAATATAAAGACCAGAATTTGTTACTAATTTTGTAACTATGTAAAGTATCTCAGGTGTTCTAAGCCCCTTAAATCATTATTTGTATGATAAAATTTTCAGCTCAGTATTGAAGTATGTGGTATAGTACCTGTTCTAGATGTTCATCTTTTACAGAGGAATATTCCTTAAGAAATACTCAGAGAGCTCTGATGGCTTAGTGATAAAGAATTGCACTGCTCACCCAAAAGCATTTGGTTTGAATCCACTAGTTGCTCTGTGGGATAAAGATGGACAGTCTCCTTCTATGTGATTTACTGCCCCTGAAAACCTGCTGGAAGGTCAGCTATGAGATGTGCACTGTTGCTTACCACTGACAGCTCTGTATTTGATATCTTATAGTCTATTTTTTACACTATGGGGAAGAGTTACCTTACAATTAAAACATTTTTATAGCAAAGTTAACTGTACTGTGGGTATTCTATGCTATAGAGATCATGTAGGATAGAGTAGAAGGACTGCAGGAGCAGGTCACCAGGTCTTTTTCCTACGGAGCCACTGGTGGCTTGAAATTGCCAGCTTTTCAGTTAATAGTTGAATGCATAATTATTCTACTACCAGGACTCCTTTATCTATAGTTACATGCTTTTTGATTATTTTTGCGTAAAAATAGGAATTTAGAATATAGAAATGATTTCTAGAATGCATTGCTTACTATTAGTTATGAGATTATTTTGTTTTCTTCTTCAGTTTATGCTGTTGTATACAAATATTTACAGCCCATGCCTCTGGAAACTCTATGAACTTCGATAAATGTTCATAGTTAAAGAAAGCCTTTAGGCCTTTTGTTCATAGGGTCGCTATGAGTCATGCATGACTCAACAACAGTCAACAACCATAACGACAACGTATAGTATATTTACAGGCTTCAAAGGAAAGCCTGGATCATTGATAGGCATTTGAAATGTCTATTTTATGTGTCTCTGTTGTGATTTGAACTTGTATTGGCTTTAAAGGAGTTTTGGCTTTTACTTTTTAGGCCTTTTTGCTGCCTTCTTGTGACATAGCTGTAACAAGAAAAGTGATGCAAGTGTATAGGAAGTGGATCCTGCAAGACAAACCTGTGTTTATGGAGGAGCCAGATAAAAAAGATACTGCGCAAGAAAATGCTGAGAACGTAGGCTGTTCAGAGACTGATAGCAAGGAGGTAATATTTTATCATTTGCCATTTGAATTTAAAGAACAAGTATATCTTAGTAATCGAGGATCACAATGAGCTGGACATAGGCAGACTATTTTATTTTTAAATCCTTCCTGCTGCTCTTAAGTTGCTCAGTTCTGTGAGGACCTGCCTCAGTGAGGCTACTACTACTACTCTTTAATTTGAGAGCACTATCTCAAAACTGTCAGGCTAGGGCCACTATGCACTTCTTTGTTAGTAATTATCAGTGATAGATGATTCTTTTTTTTCCCTTTTATTATTCATTTTAATGAAAGTTTACAGAGCCTTTAGATATCCGTTTATTCATTGTTGTACTTTTCTTCCTGCCACCCCCCCCACCCCCAGTTCTCTCTTCTCTTTGAAAAGTAAAAGAAAAATTCTTTCATTGTTATACAGTCCCTCCCCGCAAGCCCACGCCACTATGCAGCCTTTGTTCTGGACTCCTGTCATGGTAATAATTCCTAATCATATCACTTGTTATGCATTAGAGAGCAGGACAATGACTAAGGGGGATAGAAGGTACCATGGACTGCTAGGAAAACAAACAGATTCATCCTGCAAAGGGTCAAACTGGGTGGCTCCTTGGAGGCAAGGATTCTGAGGCACCGTCTAACATAATTTGGACATGTTGTAAGGAGGGACATCATGCTTGGTAGGGTGGAGGGACAGCGCAGGAGGGGAAGGCCCTCTATGAGGTGGATTGATTCAGTGACTGGGGAAATTGGAATAGGTGTATCGGAGATGGGGCGATTGGCACAGGACAGGGCGGAGTTTAGGGCCATTGTACATAGGGTTGCTATGAGTCACAAGCAACCTGATGGCACATAACAACAACAACAATATCCCTTTTAAACAGTACTCTCTCTCACCTGTTTCAATGCAGTATACATAATTTATCCCATCTTTCTCAGTCTCCTCCCAACACCTGTGTCAGTCCTGGTTGGGTTTTTTTTTTTTTGCCATGAGGTGGGTTTTATTTTCATTAATCATACAAATAATTTTCTAGAATAGCCCAGGGCAAACCGGAGACTTCAGTTCGGTGGTCCCTTCTGATACCCGCAGGCCGGTGGCAGGATGCGGAGTGCCCGGGTTCACAGTGCAGCTCATCGCTCGTGCCCATCCTGCAGGTGGCTCTTCCTCCACATCACGACTAGGGTGTCGCACATGACGCGGGCGGAGACCACTGCAGGATCCTAGGACATCTCACTCCACTTCTCCTGCTCGATGTTCTCTTTGGTCGGCAGGGTATTCTTCTCCTGTGTCTCGTTCTTCTTCAGCTTGGCCTTATCGAAAATGGCGATTTCTCCCATGTGGTAAGGACTTTCACTGACAACCCAAGGGCACAAGGCTCAAATCCCTCTCTGCAGGAGAAAGATGGGCAATCTCTTCCCATGCTCTTTACTGCCTCTGAAAATCCAGTAGAGGATCAACTATTAAGTCAATTTTGACTACACACCAAGTGATGACAATGAAAAACAAAGTGAACATGCAACTGTCAGTAAGATCCTTTCCCTTCCATAGCAGACAAATCAAAGTGCTATGCATACCTCCTTCCTCAATTTAGGAATCAAATGAGGATGACCCATCCACAGCACCAGAGGAGGGTTCTGGGAACAAGTCATCCACCTCTTGCTTGTTCATATACTTAATACTTAGCTTTTACTAAATTGGTGTCTGGTATTCCTGTATTATTGTTCAAGATGTAGACAGGCAATTTCACAGTCCCGCTTGGGAAAAAGGGAAGGAGCTTATTGCATAAAAACCCATAAAACTGGTTTGTGTGTGTATGTGTGTGATTTTAAATAAAAGGAAAGAGCTTTATCTTTCTGGATTGCCTTTAAATATGAACAAGGAACAAGATTTCTACCAACTTTTACAGTCGGAGATCGATCAAACATGCAATCAAGATGCATTGATAATAATGGGTGACTGGAATGCAAAAGCGGGGAACAGAGAAGAATCAGTAGTCGGAAAATAAGGACTCAGAGACAGAAATGGAGCTGGAGATAGAATGATTGAATTTTGCACAGTGACTTATCACAAATACATTTCTTAAGAGACATAAATGCAGGTTATACACATGGATCTCACCTGATGGTATATGTAGGAATCAGGTGGATTACATCTGCGAAAGGAATTGCTGGAGAAGCTCAATATCAGCTGTGAAAACTAGGCCCGGAACCAATTGTGGAACAGACCACCAACTTCTCATATGCAAGTTCAAGCTGAAGCTGAGGAAAATTAAACCGAATCCACGGGAACCAAAATATAACTTTAAGTCTATCCCACCTGAATTTCAGGACCGTCTCAAGAACACGTTTGAGGCCTTGAATACGAATGAGCGAAGACCAGATGAGTTGTGGAAGAATATCAAGGGTATCATCCAAGAAGAGTGCAAACGTTCACTACAAAGACAGAAGAGGAAGAAAAGACCAAAATGGATGTCAGAAGAAACTCTGAAGATTGCACTGGAGCGCAGAGAAGACCAAGCACAAGGAAGAATTCAAGATACTAAAGAGCTGAAGAGAGATTTCCAAAGGCAGCACGGGATGACAAAAGCAAAGTTTTAATCTGTTTTACATTGGGCCTGTATGAATCAAGAGTTAACTTGCCAGCACCTAACAACAACATGCCCTCTTCATGATATTCTGTAGTTGTCACTTCTCTAACTTTGCCCTTCTCCCAGTGGCCTTTTACTTTAGCTTCTCCCATGCTTATAAGATGTTCCTAACATTTAGAGAACTGGGATGACAAAGTAAAATATTACAATGAAATGTGCAAGGATCTGGAGTCAGAAAACCAAAAGGGTCGAACTCGCTCAGCATTTCTTAAGCTCAAGGAACTGAAGAACAAATTCAACCTCGAGTTGCTGTAATCAAGGATACTTTAGGCAGAGTATTAAAGGATCCAGGAAGTACCAGAAGAAGATGGATAGAATGTACTGAGTCATTGTATAGAAAGGAATTGGAAGACACAGAAGAATTTAATGAAACAACAGTTCACACTGCTTTGAAGGAAATAGCAAAAAAATAAGGCCCCAGGAATAGATGGTATATCAGTTGACATATTTCAGCTAACAGATGCTGCCCTGGACGTGTTCACCAAGTTGTGTCAAGAAATCTGGAGAACAACCACTTGACCAGCTGACTCGAAGAGATCTATATTTGTTCCCATTCCAAAGAAAGGTGACCCAGCTGAGTGTGGAAACTATAGAACAATGTTGTTGATTTGACATGCAAGCAAGATTCTGCTGAAGATTATCCAAAGCCTGGAACAGCACATCAGCAGAAAACTGCCAGAAGTCCAGACTGGGTTTAGAAGGGATCATGGTACTAGGGATTTTGTAGCTAATATTAGAAGATTTTGGCTGAAAGCAGGGAGTACCAGAGGAATGCCTATCTGTGCTGCATTGATTATGGAAAGGCATTTGACTGTGTGGATCACAACAAAATGTGGCTGACTCTGAGAAGAATGGGAATCCCAGAAAAATTGATCATGCTAATGCAAAACTTTTACTTGAACCAAGAAGCAATCGTCAGAATAGAGCAAGGAAATACTGCATGGTTCAAAATAGGGAAGGGCGTACGCCAGGGATATGTCCTGTCTCTATACCTTTTCAACCTGTATGCCTAACAGATTATCCGGGAGGCTGGGCTCTATGAGGAGAAATGCGGCATCAGGATTGGTGGAAGATCTGTCAATAATCTGCGTTATGCAGATGACACAATCCTGCTTGCTGAAACTGAGGAGGACCTGAAGCGCTTGCTGCTGAGGGTCAGGGACTCCACCCTTTAATATGGATCGAGGCTCAATGTCAAGAAGACAATAATTTTCACCACTGGGCCAATTGGCAGCATCAGGATGGATGGTGAAGAGATTGAGATTGTTAGCAGCTTTAGTCTCCTTGGCTCTACAATCAACACTCTTGGCGCCAGCAGCCAGGAAATGAAAAGACATATTGCAATGGGAAGTCTGCTGTTAGGGACCTCTCTAAAGTACTGAAAAGCAACAGTGTGTCTCTTGAGACTAAGGTGCGTCTGGTGCAGGCCATGGTCTTTGCAATCCCTTGTTATGAGTCAGAGTGCTGGACAATGATCAGGGAGGATAGAAGGAGAATTGATGCTTTTGAGCTTTGGTGTTGGAGAAGAGTGTTGAGGGTACCATGAACTGCTAAAAAAACAAACAGATTCACCTTGGAGAGGGTTAAGCTGGGCTGCTCCTTGGAGGCAAGGATTCTGAAACTTTGTCTGACATACTTTGGTCATGTTTTAAGGAGGTCCTTGGAGAAGGATATCATGCTTGGGAGGGTGGAGGGCAGGTGCAGGAGGGGAAGGCCCTCTATGAGTTGAATTGATTCGGTTACTGGGGCAATTGAGATGAGTGTGTCAGAGACTATGAGATTGGCCCAGGACAGAGCAGAGTTTAGAGCAGTTGTATATAGGGTCGCTATGAGTTGTAAGCGATTCGACAGCACATAACAACAACAGCATGCAGTTTTAAAATCTAGTCTGATAATTTTTTTAGGTGTTGAAATATGTATAACACTTAACTAAGTATTAAATGTTTCATATCTTTTTTCATATAACAGCAGCAGCAAGAGATGGCAAGTGTTTGAAAGTCTCTTTAATCCATGTTAATCTGATGACTCTTTGGAGAAAGAACTTGAACCTGTGATCAAAACTTGGTATTCAAAGAGGGATTCATAACTAAGAGACTAGTCCTTATGCTTTATGTTCACCTATATCCTTATTTGGTAGTGTACTAGCTGCCTGCAAAGGGGGGATTTCCTTCACTCATAGATTCCCCAACTGCTTCTTTTCTTCTCTTTGGAATATTAGTCAGTCAGTATGTTTGTGAACCTGTTCAGGTGCTTGATGACATGTAGTCTTGAAGATATTTATATGAAGGTGTCTTGAAATTTGCAGGCACAAAGCACTAAAGTATATCGTCATATCAAATGAAGCAATGACCATTGCTATTCGTAGGACAATATATTCATCTACAAAATTACTAAAGTACTGGTCTAAGAATAAAAGACCTGCCCCAATAAACACAGTATCTTGAAGGTACAGTTCACTTTTGGTCATGTGAGCAATCACCAGTTTTTGTGCTACTTTAGCAAAAACACATCCAAACATTAGGGTATAAAGACAAGGATGTTTTTCTAAAACATTAGTTGCAGACTTTTTATAGATCATTACTGCCAGTATGATAATTAGTCCTATGTGGAGTCCAGGTGACAAGACGCTAGTGCCTGCTATAGTAGGTCCATTCTTGCCAACACCACCATGGAGGATAACATGGAAATAATTTGAACAAGAAAATATTGCTCCACCCACTACTCCAAGAACCGGAAAGATCTTCCATTTCAGTTCTATAATGGGTATCGTAAGTCCCACATTGTTGCTCCTCCAAATGTAGACAACATAAAGATGATTATTAAAGCTACCTGAATTTCTGTTACATCCACTTTTCCAAACCTCAACACACCTGAAACTAAGTCTGCCAGTGAGCACAGTATCCAATAAATGAGCAAAAAAACAGCCAGTCAGGACAAGTTCCCAAGCGGACAGCAACTGACGCTCCGATGGCCATAAACACTGTGGAAAGGGAGTCACATCCATGATCAAAGAGTTCCCCTAAAGGAGAACAAGAATTTGTTCTTCGGGCTTGTTTCCCATCAATGGCATCTAGCGACTGGTAGATAAAGAGTCCCAGGGCACAAAGAAGGTATGTCCAGTAAGGTGCCTTCTCGGTGGCCGTGGGGCAGTAGGTGGTGAGCACGTTAACGGCGAGGCGCGGAGGGTGATGGTGTTGGGGGCCATCTAGAGCTGCAGCGGCGGCTCAAGCAGCAACGCGCTGGCCGCATTGTAGCGGTGCTCTTCCAGCTGCCACAGCTGCGCTGCACTCAGCGGCTCCACCAGCGTCCTGAATCAGCGCAGCGCAGGCCTGGCTGTGGCGCCCGTCGCCATGGCCAGCAGGCCCGTGGGCCGAGCGAGAGCCCTCACCTCGGCCGCCGGGGGTGGGGCCGAGGCCCTGATAAATTATTTTAAAAAGTGGTATTTGTCATACCAAGTAACAGAAAGCATTAATATAATGAAATGTTTTGATATATATTGGAAGCAGAAGTGGCATCCACTTCCAAAATAACATGCTTCCGGAAACCCTATGAACTTTGATATATGTCAATGATTGTAGAGGGGCTTCAGTCCTTTTGTTCTTGGGGTCGCTATGAATCATGCTCGATTCGAAGGAAATCAACAAAAACAATGACATAATAAAACATTAATAAAATATTTGTAACAAAGGTATATATACTTTGAAATATCTGTTAATAGCATAATTTGAATTTTTTTAGTATTGATGATACCACTTTAATAACTAGTTGTTAGGTCAAATGGAATCTGAAATTCATTTTGTACAGAAATCAATTTGAAGTGAATGGTGAGAATGAGTAGGGGGGTAATCATGGGGTTGCACAATTTAATGGATAGAGGGAGAGGTGGCTAAGGGAAATGGGAAAATAGTTTGGAAAAACAATGTGTATGAACTTTTTTTTTTCTTTGTTTTTTTAAATTAGGATTACTTCTTAATTTATTGTTAATTTCAATGAAAATTTACAGAGATTTTCGATTTCCACTTCATTGTTGCACTTTTCTCCCTCCCAACCCTCCCTGCTAGTACACTATACTCTTGAAAAAGTAAAAGAAAAATTCTTTCATTGTTTTACAATCCCTCCCCCTAGGTCCACTCCACTATACAACCTTTACTCTGGACTCCTTTCATGACAAAAATACCTAATAATTTTACCTCTTAAACCGTTTTCTCCATCATCTGTTTCAGTGCAGTATACATTATTGAACCCATCCTTCTCATTCTCCCCCCAACCCTGAGGTCAGGCCTGCTTTACAACAGTGGCACCATGGAGTATTTGTCCTTTTGTGACTGAGATACTTCACTCAGCATAGTGTCCTCCAGGGTAACCCATTTTGAACAATATTGCATGAGTTCCTTGTTTTTGGTTTTTTTTTGGTGTGTGTTTTTTTAATGAAGCATAGTATTCCCTTGTGTAACTATACTACGGCTTCTCTATCCATTCATTTGTTGATGGGCACTTAGGTTGTTTCGAACTCTGTGCTATTGTGAACAAAGCTGCAATAAACATGGGTGTGAGTATATCTGCTTGGATGTCCGTTATGGTCTCTTTGGGGTGTATTCCCAGTAGTGGAATTTCTGGGTCAAATGGTATCTCTATTTGCAAATTTTTGAGAAAGCACCATCCCAGATTGGTTGCACCATTTTACACTTCCACAAACAGTGAATAAGGGTTCCAGTTTCTCCACAACCTTGCCAGCATTTGTTGCTTGCTGTTCTGTTAAATTCTGCAATTCAGAATGGGGTGAGATGGTATCTCATAGTTGTTTTGATTTGCATCTCTCTTAGAGATAGGAATTTTGAACATTTCTTCATGTGCTTTTTAGCTATCTGAATGTCTTCTTCGGTGTAGTGTCTGTTCATATCCTGTGCCCATTTTTCTATTGGATTATTTACCTTTATCTTGTTGTGGTGCTTGAGTATTTTTTAAATTCTGAATATAAGTCCCTTATCTGTTATGTCATTACCAAATACTTTTTCCCAGTTGGTGACTTCCCTTTTTACCCTGTTGGAGAAGTTTTTGGATGTGCGTAGGGATTTGATTCTTAGAAGATACCATTTATCTATTTTATCGTCTCCTGGTTGTAGGTTTTTCAGGATACTTAGAAGACTATTTATGTTGTGCATTAGGACTTCTAGTGTTCTTCCAAGCTTTTCTTTAATGACGTTTATAGTCCTTGGTTTTAGTCCTAGGTCCATGATCCACCTTGAGTTGGTTTTTGTGTCTGGAGTGAGGTGGGGGTCTTGCTTGACTCTTCTGCAGATACTTTTCCAATTTTGCCAACCCCATTTGTTTGAAAGGCTGTCGTTTCCCGACTTAACTGATTTCATCTCCTTGTCAAAAATCAGTTGACCATAGGTAGATGGGCTGATCTCTGGGTTCTCAATTCTATTCCATTAATCTATGTGTCTGTCATTGTACCAGTACCATGCTGTCTTAACCACCACAGCTGTGTAGTAGGATTTGGAATCAGGGAGTGAGATGCCTTCTACCTTTCTTCTATTTTTAAGGAGTGCTTTGTTAATTTGGGGCTTCTTTCCATTCCAAATGAAACTGGAGATTGCCTTTTCCATCTCGTTGAAGAATGAGATTGTTATTTGTATTGGAATTGCACTGAATGTGTAAATTGCCTTTGGTAGTATTGCTATTTTCACAATATTGAATCTTCCTATCCATGAGCAAGAGATATTCTTCCACTTTTCCAGGTCTCTTTTTGTTTCTTGTAGTAATGTTTTGTAATTTTCTTTTAATAGATCCTTTCTTCTTCTGGTTAGATTTACTCCCAAGTATTTACTCTGGTGATTAGATATTGTGAATGGTATTACTTTTCTTAGCTCCTGTTTTGTATTCGCTTTGTCACTGTAGAGAAATCCAACTGATTTTTATATGTTGCTCTTGCATCCTGCTACTTTGCTGAATTGGTCCACTGTGTCCAATAGTTTTCTTGCTGAGTCATTATGGTTTTTTAATTGTGCTATCATATCATCATGAACTTTTTAGCTAAATCTATATATAATAAAAATTTAAGTTAAAAAAATTGAATAAAACTAAAATAAACAAAAAAAGATTCTGTTACATGCACTTTCAGCCAGTGGGCACACATTTTTTTTTTATGTACTGAAGATAAGTGATGATGAAAAAGCAAAAGAAGGCTTACTCTTTGAGAATCTGTGTTGTCTTTAATTCAGCATATCTAATTCTATGAATTAAATATATGAACTTGTATTTCATCCTATTGTACTAACTGATTATTATTTTTTATAGGCCTCATCTGAAAGCTCCAGTCATAAGCGATCTTCCAGTTGGGGACGAACATACTCATTCACAAGTGCTGTGAACAGAGGTTGTGTAATAGAAGAGGAAAGTAAGAATGTGAAAGCTGGTGCCCAGGTGATGCTGCAGGTATGCAGCCAGGCTGGAGACATGAAAACTCACATGTTCAAGTCATTGTGAACATTTTGTTTATTGAGCAAAATATCATACAGAGAAGTAGCAGTGTTTTTAGCTGTCTGTCATTCAATGACTCAAATTATCCTTCCAAATTCTCTTCCTAATTTCCCACATACAATTGTTAAAGATTTAGTTGGGTTTTCCTCCCTTCCTAGACAAAGAGATAAGCAGTGGTTTTATATATATATATTCCTTTTTTTAGTAAGATTATTTTGGATTGAATGTGAAAATGAGTATGATTTAAATCTTAAGAAATGTCTTCAGAATACTTGTGTGTAGATACATGGACTCTAATTTCTAAGACAAATACGGTGATTCTGTAAGCTTGTGAGTAATTTCTTTCTTGAAAATTGTTTATTGTATGGCAGAATTTATGTCTCAATCTGAATGTCTGTGAAGTGCAATAACATGATATAGGGGTTTTTTTTTATTCAGTGTCTTGTTTCTTTCCCCCCCCCTTTTTTTAAATTGTGAACAAATGTATGAATTAGAACTGGAACCAAGTTTCAAGAGGAACTCCGCACTTGGCCTTCCCCGACTCCTGAATAGTATCTCAAATGGGGATTGAGCGATTATTTTTTCTTTTCCATCTGATCTATTTGTCTTTCCTCCCTCATCTTTGCTGACCTCTCCAAGCTGATATTCTGTCTTAGTTAGGTTTCTGTGGCAAAGGTTCTGTGTGGGGTCTGGGATAGGCTCTGTGAAGGAGTTAGATTGCTTAGTTGTTGATAATTCTATCCTTTTTGTTTCTAAGTTAATGAGTTTGCTATGTTAATTAATCAATATGAGAGACCAGCAACACTGTGAGGTTCAAGACATCAAGAAATCACTTGTGAGCTAAGCCGTCATATCATAGGGTTGCTGGAGCTAAGCCATAATATCATAGGGTTGCTGGAGGGGAGGGTGGTGCTAGATGGGTTAGGAGGGAGTGCAAATGATGCTAACATTTAGAGAAAGGGAAGGGGTAAGACATACATTCAGTGCATGTATGCTTATCTCTGTAAAAGGAAAGGGTCTTTTCATTTGCTCCTTTTGTTAAAATGCTTGTCTGTCAAATATGGTTCCAAAGCTAAGCATCCAAATTAAGACGGACTAGGAAATGTGGACCACAAAAAACTGTGTCTAACTCTGAGAAGAATGGGAATCTCAGAACACTTGATCATGCTTATGTGAACCCTATATTAGAACCAGTATACAGTCATCAGAACAGAGCAAGGAAGCACTGCATGGTTCAAAATTGGGAAGGATGTATGTCAGGGATTTGTCCTATCTCCATACCTTTTCAATCTATATGCAGAACAGATTATCCTGGAGGCTGGACTCTATGAGGAGAAATGTGGCATCAAGATTGGAGAAAGACTCATCAACAATCTGCATTGTGCAGAAGACACAACCTTGCTTGCTGAAACTAAGGAGGACCTGAAGCACTTGCTGCAGAAGGTCAAGGACTGCAACCTTCAATATGGATTAAAGCTCAACATAAAACAAACAAACAAACAACACACTAAAAAAAACCCCAAACAACAAAGATTCTCACCACTGGGAAATCAGCAGCATCATAATGGATGGTGAAGAGATTAAGATTGTTAACAGCTTCATACAAAGGATCTATTCAAAGCAAATTTCAAAACATTGCTTCAGGAAACAAAAGGAGACCTGGAGAAGTGGAAGAATATCCCTTACTCATGGATAGGAAGACTCAATATTGTGAAAATGACAATACTACCAAAGGCATTTTACACATTCAGTGCAATCCAATACAAATACCAATTCCATTCTTCAATGAGATGGAAAAGGCAATTTCCAAATTTATTTGGAATGTAAAGAGGCCGGGAATAAGCAAAGCACTCCTTAAAAAGAGAAATAAGGTAGGAGGAATCTCACTCCCTGATTTCAAATTCTACTACACTGCTGTGGTGCTCAAATACCAGCGTGATACTGGCATAATGAGAGACACACAGATCAATGGAATAGAATAGAAAATCCAGAAATCAGCCCATCTACCTATGGTCAATTTATTTTTTACAAAGACATGAAATCAGTTAAGGGGGGAAATGACAACCTTTTCAACAAATGGTGCTGGCAAAATTGGAAAACTACCTGTAGAAAAACAATATCCACACCTCACCCCATACACAAAAACGAACTCAAAATTTTTCATGGACCTAGAACTAAAACTAAGGACTATAAACTTCATTAAAGAAAAGCTTGGAAGAACTCTAGAACTTCTAATCCACAAACATAAGCAGTCTTCCAAGCATCCTGAAAAATCTACAGCCTGGAGAGGATAAAAGAGATGAATGGGACCTTCTAAGAATTAAATCCCTATGCTCTAAAAACTTCTTCACCAGGGTAAGAAGGGAAGCCACAGACTGGCAAAAAGTATTTGGTAATGACATGTCAGTTAAGGGACTTAAATCTACAATTTATAAAATATTCCAGCACTACAACAAGATAAAGGTAAATAACCCAATTGAAAAATGAGCACAGGATACGAACAGACACTTAACCAAAGAAGACATTCAGATGGCCAACAGATACATGAAGAAATGTTCAAAATCCCTAGCTCTAACGGAAATGCAAATCAAAACAACTATGAAATACCATCTCACCCCAGTAAGAATAGCAAAATTTAACAGAACAGCCAACAGCAAATCTGGTGAGGTTACGGGGAAATTGGAACCCTTATTCACTGTTGGTGGGAGTGTAAAATGGTGCCACCACTGTGAAAGTCAGTGTGGCACTTTCTCAAAAAGTTGCAAATAAAAATACCATTTGACCCAGCAGTTACTCTACTGGGAATATACCCTAAAGAAACCGTAACTGTCACTAAGGCAGATATATGCACACCCATGTTTATTGCAGCTTTGTTCACAATAGCAAATAGGAAACAACCTATGTGACCATCAGCAAACAAATGGATAGAGAAGCTGTGGTATATTCACACAATGGAATACTATGCTGCATTGAAAAACAAGGAATTCATGAAATATTATTCAGAATGGGTATACTGCATAGTGCCACTGTTGTAGGACGGGACAGACATCAGGGTTAGGATGAGACTGAGAAAAATTGAATTAATTATGTATACTGCTTTGAAACAGATAAGGGAGAGAACAGTTTAAAATCAATATATGATTGGGTATTATGGTTATCACAAGAGTCCGGAATCAAGGTTGTATAGTGGAGTGTACTGGGTCAGGGGGGTTGGGGTAGGGGCACGGGGGATTGTGTACCAATGAAGGAATTTTTCTTTTACTTTTCAAGGAGAGGAGCGAATCGGGGGGAGGAGTGGGAAGGGAGAAAAGTGCAACAATGAATGAATGGAAATCCAAAATCTCTGTAATTGTTCATTAAAATAAT
>NW_006399922.1:3596265-3600276 GCF_000299155.1 Elephantulus edwardii | reverse complement strand
ATAATAAAAGATTGTTAACAGCTTCCATTTGCTTGGCTCTACCATCAACACTTTTGGCACCAGCAGCCAGGAAGTTGAAAGAAGAATTGCATTGGGAAAGTCTGCTGTCAGAGACTTCTCCAAAGTACTGAAGAGCAGCAATGTCAGTCTGGAGATTAAGGTGTGCCTGATCCAGGCCATAGTCTTTGCAGTTATTTGCTGTGCATTAGAAAGCTGGACAGTGACTAGGGATGACAGAAGGAGAATGAATGCCTTTTGAGTTGTGGTGCTAGAGAAGAGTACTGAATATTCCATGGACTTCTAGAACAAATAATTTTGTCCTAGAAAGGGTGAGACCAGGCTGCTCCTTGTAGGCACATATTCTGAAGCTTTGTCTGACAACATGTTGCAAGGTGGGACCCGTTCCTGGAGAGGACATAAGGCTTGGGAGGGTGGAGGAACAGCACTAGAGAGGAAGACCCTGGGTTAGATGGATTGATTCAGTGACTGAGGCAATGGGGGTAAGTGTGTCAGAGACAGTAATATTAGCACAGGGTTTAGGGCTGTTGTACATACGATTGCTATGAGTTGTGGACGGCTCAACAGCACATAACAACAACAGCAGCAACAATACTTGTACCAGGAAGCAGCCCTCAGAATATATCAGGGAAACACTGCATTGTTCAAAATCAGGAAGGGAATTTGTCAGGGATGCATTCTGTCTTCATACCTTTTCAATTTATATACAGAACATATCATATGGGAAGCTGAGTTTTATGAGGACTGTGACATCAGGATTGGAGGAAGATTCATCAACAACCTATGTTATATAGGTGACGTGACCCTGCTTGCGGAAACTGAGGCTGACTTGAAGCGCTTGCTGCAGGCCAAGGACTGTAGTCTTCAATATGGATTGAAGCTCAACATCAAGAGGACAAAGATTCTCACCCTGGGCCAATTGGCTGCACCGTGATGGATGGAGAAGAGATTAAAATTATTAACAGATTCAGCTTCTTTGGCTCCACAATCAACACTTTTGGCACTAGCAGTTAGGAAATCAAAAGATTAATTGCATTAGATAAATCTGTTGTCTGGAACCTCTCCAGAGTACTGAGAAGCAATGATGTCAGTTTAGAGACCAAGGTTTGCCTGATCCAGGCCATGGTCTTCTCAATTACTTGCTATTCATCAGAGAGCTGGACAGTGACTAAGAATGACAGAAGACAAATTGATGCCTTGAGTTGTGGTGCTGCTAAAGTCTTGAACAAACCATGTACCACCCAGGAAACAAATAGGTCTGTCTTGGAGAGGATGAAACCAAGTTTCTCTTTCAGGCAAGGATTTTGAAGCTCCGTCTCACATACTTTGGGCATGTGACTAGGAGGGACCAATCCTTGGAAAAGGATATCATGCTCAGAAGAGTGGAAGGTCAGCACAGGAGAAGAAGACTCCAGATGAGATGAATTGATAGAGTAGCCAGGCCAAAGAGGATAGGTGTGTCCAAGTCAGTGAGACTGGCTCATAGGGCTGTTGTACATACGAGTACAATATGAGTTGCAGGTCACTTGAAGACACATAATAACAACAATACACTAATATGTTTTTTCATTGAAAATAAATACTTTGAAATTAACTTTTAAAAGTCGAGATGGTTTTACTTGAGCAGCTTCAGAGAACTTTGGTGCAGATCATAAGTTAACTTGCATTCCCACTATTGAACTCCATGGAAGAGGCCCTGCCTTGTGCTTCTCAGTGGTGCACTTTCTTGAGGAGACTGTCAATGTCCTGTTGTTGGGGAGGGCTAGCAAGGGAAAGACATTACCACTTTATTCCCAGGGTCCCATAAGTGTTGTTTGTTTTACGGTAGGATAACTTACCTTTATGTGGATGAGTGAGCAGAAACTGTCTCTATAGCTTTACAATTTAAAAATATTTATTTGTATTTTATAGCCTCTTTGATTTCATTGTATCATGTACGTTGGTCTTTTGCTTGGTTCATTAGGGAAACAAAATGACCAAATTGTGTTTTAGTAATTGCACTGAAAAGAATGGTTGGGATATATTAATTTTATTTGTTTCTTCCCTAAAGAGGGTATTAAGAAATATTCATGTAGTGCAGGCAGCTTGTGTTTTTCTAAAATTAAACTGGAAAAATATGAAGACCCTGTTTTGCTTGATAATATGCAAAATTTTTGAGAGAAAATATTGAGATTAAAGTTCTTTGCCATACTTTAAAAATATATTAACATTAATATTCTTTAATAGTTTAAGAAAGTTTGTTTTTTACTGAAAAACTAGAAGTTCTTTGCAAAGTAATATTATCGATTACATTATAGTACTTAGTGATTAATAAAGATAATCTGAACTTTTTAATAGAACTTTTAAATCTTGTACAAGATGATTTCTAAGTCTTACTAGAGATAGTCAACATTTTAATTTATTCTCTTGCTCTTTGACTGTATTTTATCTGTTTCATTGTTCATTTATTTCAAGATTTGTCATAATAAATTGAATCCACAATTTGATTAGATCAAAATTTACAACAGACTGGCTAGGAGATATAATTCTGGAAAGTTGCTATGATTCAAAATCAACTTTATAGCAAAAAATAATGCAGATAGATCATATCATTGATATCATTGATATCACTAGATTAAGAACTCAGGATATGCTAAATAGATGCCTAGTGTTAACTGTGTAAATGGTAGCATATGGTTATTTTACTGCAGTACCTTCACATGGTAACTTAGTAGAATAACTGAAAGAAAGCGTAGTTTTGATCACAACTTCTCCACTTTCCTTCTCAAATGTCCCTGGTTACAGAGGACTGTGAAATTGTGTCATGAAGGTCTAGGGCAGAGAGTAGAGATAGGTCAACTGATTATCTAAATGTTCTTTGAAATAATCATATTTTTTGGAATTTATTTAGGTTTAGTATTTTACTGCCTAATATATTTCTCTAATTAAAAGCAAACTGAAAACAAAACAATAGGAAAACTGAAAATGTTGTCTCTCTGTTCTAGGGCTTTATATATTTCTTATAACAAATTGCTCCAGAAGTGCTGCTTGGCAGGGATACTTGTCCTGGAAAAGCTATGACAGTCCTGTGGGTGGGCCTCCTGGCTGTCCTGGGACATGGATCTTGTCTTTCCCCATCTCAGTTAAGATGCAGTGGTGATGATCCTGATTTTTCACCCTGGCCTTGTCTACACTACCCCTTTTCTTGAGATGCCAAAGAGATTTCTTGATTTCATGAAATTTCTAAAATTCTAATATTTATTATGTAGTAGTTATGTGGTTTTGTTTTGGTTTGCTTTTTTTAAAAGGCTTTTGAGCTGTTTCAGTATTTAAATGGTCCTAAGAGGTGAAGTAAAAAAAAAACAAACAAAAAATCCCCACAACCAAAAAAACCTCTCAAGTGTTTTTTGTAGCACTTGCCATATAGAAACATAATCAATCCTGAAACAACTCAAAAACAGTTCATTGCAGTGGAAATAACACTGTGCTCTTTAAGCACAGTTTGTTCAGATTGATGTGTTTAATTCTGTTTTCTAACGTTGATTTTAAGGTATTTTTGACGAACGCTGCAAATGTCTTTTTGCTGGAACCATGTACTGAGGTTCCTGTGCTCTTGAAAGAACAAGTTGATGCTTGTAAAGCTGTTTTGATTATTTTTAGGCGCATGATAATGGAACTCACAATGAATCAAAAGACATGGTAAGTTTCTGTCAAAAAAGTTAATATTGTAAAACATCTTTCAACTTTTTAATATAGTATTTGCAATATTACAACTTTCATTTATTATTTTAGTTAATGATCAGTACCATAATTCCTTAGCCATGAAAAGAAGGCAAACCAGAAATATACACATAAATAGAATTGACAGGATATTCTATATATGTATTTATATGTGCTGAAAATACATTGGAAACTATTGTAGAGCACAGAGGGTGCAAACTTGTTATGTTACTTATAACTAAACACATTGAAGAAATGAATCACTGATCTTGGTCAGTCAGAATAGTCTCAGGG
>NW_006399922.1:3595477-3596082 GCF_000299155.1 Elephantulus edwardii | reverse complement strand
TTTAAATAGTTAAATAAAATAAATAAAAGTTAAAAATTAAAAATTAAAAAAAAGAAGGGCTTAGTGGTAGAAAGATGCTCTATATCTTACTTTGGTGAGTATTGACTGGAATTTTAAAAGATTACGAGTGACCATTTTTGATACACACTTTGTTCTCTCCCTGTCTGAAGGAAAAAATAGTGAAGTAAATCAAAGACACATGAACCACAGCCGGGAGAGATCCCTTAGAGCACAGGAAGTGGATGGTGCCTGGCTACCACTATTGGCCACTCTGAAAAGAACCACAATCGTGGGGGGTAAAGTCAGAATGGAACAAAAGTCAGAATTCATGAAAAAGACCACGCTTACTGTTCTGTCAGACTTGTAAAAATCCCAAAATTATGACCCTATGTTGTTGTTGTTGTTATGTGCCATCGAGTCGTTTGCGACTCATAGTGACCCTATGCACAACAGCTCTAAACCCTGTCCTATCCTGCGCCAACCGCACCGCCTCTGACACACCCATTCCAATTACCCCAGTCACCGAATCAATCCATCTCATAGAGGGTCTTACCCTCCTGCGCTGTCCCTCCACCCTCCCAAGCATGAAGTCCCTCTCCAAGGAC
>NW_006399922.1:3573961-3591251 GCF_000299155.1 Elephantulus edwardii | reverse complement strand
GAAATCATCCTCAATTTTAGGTAAATATTAGATAAACCTATAAAGTGATGAATAAGATCAGGGAGGAAAGCACATAGAACAATTGACTATACAAGGTCAAAAGGGTGGGAGTCAAGAAGGGATGGGAAAGGAGCAGGAATGTCAGTAGGCCGTACAGGGAGGAAGAAGGATGACTAGTATCCAGTGGTGAATAGAGGGCATATTCCTGCTTACAGGTCATCTTGATGTGGTAGATATGAGAAAACACGGATAAAATAAACAATAAAGACATGAAAGCACATATCCTAGTTTCATATACTTCTGCAGAAGTGTTTGACACTCCAGTTTCCCTCCAAAAGTAATTTTTTAGAAACAAAATAGAAAAGGGCCAACTGAGGTTCACAGTGGCAGCCTGTAAGTTTGTAGTATTCCTTTTGTTCAAAAAAATTTCCAAACTGTAAATTTCTTTTATTCCCCTTATATTCACATCACAGATGTGTAACCAATTGATTAACTTACAGAGATTTTTTTTAAATAGATTTTTTCTTTTAAACGGGTTTGCTTGCAAACTTCGTTTACATTATTTTCTGCACCAGATCTTTCCTACTTTATTCCCAGATCTTTATCCACTCCTCTCTCCACCCATCAAATTGTGTGACCCTATGATTACCAGCCCCCCACCAACCCTGCCCATCCTACCTTCCCCCCTTAGATCCTCATACCCGTTTTACTAGTTATCTATTTCTACAGTAATGGTCTTATATAGTATTTGTCTTTATGGGACTGATTTAGTTCACTTCAGATAGTGCTCTCCAGTCCCTCCCAAGTTAGGTAGTGAATCATTGTTTCTCCATGCTGTGTAGTAACAGAAAAGATTTTTGTTTGTTTCTGAAAGCCTTGCATAATTTAAGCAGATTATGGTAGTCTTTCCAATCAACACAAGAAATAATCACCTACATGTTGGATGAAAGCTGTACCCAGCTTGGTGCCAATTCTTTCTTTGTTTCTCTTCAGAGTTATCATTGGGTTCCATGCACACTTCCCAGATCTTAAGTGACTTGATGCTTCTTCCTCTTCCAAGTGTCCAGAGTACATAGCAGAATACAGAAATAAACAGACAGGTAGAGGAAGTACAATAAGAATGCATGCCAGCAATGATGTAGGGTGAAACTCAAGTGAGTCTGATTACAAAAAGGGTAGAAAATCCTAGAGATCATCATAAGAAGTTTAATGAGATTTAGCATTGTGTATGATAAAGGGAAAATACTGTTTTGATATGTAGAGGACATGAAGATAGAATACAGGAACTATAAAGATTTCATCATCTAATCTGGACTATATGTCTTTGTCCAATTCCTGAGTTTGTCACTAAGGATTGATAACAGTAACTTGGGCAATGGGAGTAGGTGTGTCAGAGTCAGTGAGACTGGCTTGACAAGGCAAGCTTTAGAGCTATTGTATGTAGGGTCACTCTGAGTCACTGGAGACTCAAAAGCACATAACAAAAACCACATCACTAAGGGACAATAGAGTTAAGGGAAAATTTATGAATGATTCATTACTCTGAGTAGAAGTTAAAGTAAACCAAGGTGATTTCGCCCAGTGGAAAACTGGAACCTCTTTTATAGAAAAGATGATGCATTCTCTTTTCCATGGTTTCTAGACAAAGATAAACGGAGAGTTGGCACATGAGTAGGAATCCCACCTACCTGAAAGAAACGAAGTGCTCTTTAGATGTTCTAAAGGATTAATCATTATTATTGTAATTAGTAATGGTATTTTTATCTCTTTGTTGTTGTGGTGGTGTGCTGTTGAGTTGGAACTGACTCATAGCTGACCCTCCAGCCAGTTTTCAGAGACAGTAAATTGCACAGGAGGAGACTGTCCATCCTTCTCCTGTGGAGCAACTGGATTCAGATCTCATGTCTTTGGGATTGCAGCAGAGTTTCTTACCTCTGGGCCACTAGAGAACTTTTCTCATAAGACTGATCATGCTGGGTTACTGACTGCATAAGCCCCCGACATAAAGACCCAAAAGTCTTTGTTGGGTTTTTTTTTTTTTTTAAATTTCTGTGTCACAAAGATAGACCTTACAAATCAAGGTAAATAATACATGTGAAAACTAAAGAGTGCCATATTAGTTCAAACAAGCTCAGCTATTCCTTGAGCCCTAATCCTGCGTCCCTTTTTGCTAAAAAGAGAAAAGTCAGTGGAGTAGTTTCGGTTTTGTCTTGCATGTTACAGTGGCCATAGAACTACTTCTAGAACTGTTGTAACAAAGTAATTAATGCTGGTAAAATACTGGTATTCATTATATAATTAGCATTCAGATTTTTTATATATGATTATCAGTGTAACTAAATTCTTAGCATAATTTCTTGTTCTTGTAAGATAAACTGCTTTAGAGATGTGATTATTGATAATAAGCTTTTATTTTTGTGTGGTCCAGGGAACAGATGTTGCAAATACTACTCAGGATAACAGAAGCTATCATGCAGAAGCCAAAGGATAAACAAACTAAGGACTTGTTTGCTCAGAGTTTGGCAGGGTTGCTATTTAGGGTAAGTCTTTTTTATTAAAATAGTAAAAATGCAAGAGATGAATGAAGTTTTATAGAAAATTTGCTTGAGTCATTGAAAACTCTTAATAATATTAAACTACTTTAAAAATGTTAGAAATTTGATTAGACTTTTTTTTTTAAGTTTTGCCCTAAATACTGTGATCTGTTGTTTATAATTTGTAATTAGTGCTGGACTTCTTTGGTCTTCTTCACCTATTTGCTCTTTGATTTGCTTGAGGTTAATAGAAATTAGGAAAATTAAAGGAGCTTATAATGCGTAATAAGAGTTTGGACCAAGAGGTTCATTGCAAAGTGGACTGGGGAGGGAAAGGAGAGGAAAATGTGTAACAATAAATGAATGAATGAAAACGCAACATTTCTGTAAGTGTTTGTTAAAATCACAGTTAAAAAATACAGATACACATACATATAACTTTGCTGACTGTCTAGGTAGAGTTGAAGGCATAAAATGCATAATGATAAGAAGAAGGATGAGAATGAGGTCATGGTTAGAAGTAAAAATCCAAGAGCTGTTGATGCAAGAGAGCATTTAAATCCACAAGACTGGATGAGATTACCTAGGGAGAGAAGAAATACAAGATAGAAGCAGGCATGCTCAAATTCATATAGCAGAAGGGACCAACCAGAGATGCCAGTGAGTTAAGAGAAAAACCACAGGAGTGGGTGTCCTAATTCCTCTGGCAGATGCCATTAACTTTTACAAGATGTAGGTATTGAAAATGTGGTTTTGTTTTGTTTTTTTCCCAGAAACTAAAACATAGTTCAATTTTCTGAAAATTATTTATGACTTAATAATTTTTCCCATTGTCCATCATTCCAAAAATAGGTTTGCTCACAATGTGTGGGTAGTAATAAACTGAATTCCCATTAGGCTATTAATGAACTAAGAGGCAAAAGCTCATATACACGGTTTCATTATACTGTGATGCTTTTGTTACACTGTGATGCTTGAGAGCAATTAGGAGGAGACAACTCCATTATCTTACTAAAATGAGGAATACAGCCTCGTTATTTAATTACTATAATTCCTTCCAACTTTTTTCCTCAAAGATTAAATTCTGAAAATAATCACGTGACTAGGAGGAGAGAGCTGTCTTACCACTGGACATATCTGTTAGGCTCCGTCTTTATTGTCAGTTGAATGGCATGACAGAAAAGAGTCAAAGAGGTGTACAATCATGTGTAGGTCTTAAGTAAAAAAAGTCAGAGCTTCCACAGCATGGCAACAGCTTTGCAGATGCCTAAATCATGGTAGTTGAAATAACAGAGGCCAGCAAAGGTTAGAACCGAGAGTGCCAAGAGGCCCGCCTTGGAAGCTTTCTGTGATGTATCTCCGTGGACATAGTAACAACCTGTCTGAAGCCCCAGTGACTATGGATAGTAAGGGCTGCAGCCAACGAGTAGTCCATTGCAGAGCAAGGATTCAAATAAGCAGCTGGGAGTAGGCCCAGGAGGAAAACACAACTCTCACACCAGTCCAGTGGAGAGAGGCAGCCTTGGAACCAGAATGGTGGCTCAAGGACAAGAGAATATGCTGCACTCCTGGAGATGACCGGTCCTGGAGAAACGCTGAGACAGGGGCAGGTCTGACTGGGGTCCAGAGGAACACAGCTTGGGCTCCTTGGGTACCGCAGTCCCTCAGCCTCCAGAGCACAGCCATGTCTGTGCTTTTTCGTATTGAGAATGTTTTAAGGGAGTGTGCCCACTTGGAGTGGATGGAGAAAAAAATACAAATTGGAAGGTGGAGACAGCATCTATAATTAAGTCTTAACAAGTTTGTTGTGGGGGAAGGAGATAAAGGGAAGTTAGTTCAAGATGTGAATGGTTTTTAAATCCAATGGTATTACAGTGCATTTGTTAAATCAAAGGCACATGGAAACAATTAGCTGATAGTACTAATAGGCCTTGCAAGTCTCAACCAGATAAGGTACCACTGAGAACCTGGAAATCAGCCCATCTTACCTATGGTCAACTGATTATTGACAAGGAGATGAAAACAGTTAAGTGGGGAAATGACAGCCTTTTTAACAAATGGTGTTGGCAATACTGGAAAACTATCTGCAAAAGACTCAAGCAAGATCCACACCTCACTCCATACACAAAAAGTAACTCTAGGTGGATCATGGACTTAGGACTAAAACCAAGGACTATAAACGTCATTAAAGAAAACCTTGGAAGAAATCTACAAGTCCTAATCCACATCATAAACAGTCTTCCAAGCATCCTGAAAAATCTACAACCAGGAGAGGATAAAATAGATGAATGGGACCTTCAAAGAATCAAATCCCTATGCACATCCAAAAAATTCTCCAACAGAGTAAAAAGGGAAGCCACTGACTGGGAAAAAGTATTTGGTAATGACATATCAGATAAGGGACTTATATCTACAATTTATAAAATACTTGAGCACCACAACAAGTTAAAGGTAAACAATCCAATTGACAAATGATCACAGAATATGAACAGACACGTCACCAAGGAAGACATTCAGATGGCCAACAAGCACATGAAGAAATGTTCAAAATCCCTAGCTGTAAGAGAGATGAAAATCAAAACAACTATAAGATATCATCTCACCCCAGTAAGAATAGCAAAATGTAACAGAACAGCAAGCAACAAATGCTGGCAAAGTTGTGGAGAAACTGGAACCCTTATTCACTGTTGGTGGAAGTGTAAAATGGTGCAACCACTATAGAAAGCTGTAAGGCACTTTCTCAAAAAGTTGCAAATAGAAATACCATTTGACCCAGTATTTCCTCTACTGGGAATATACCCTAAAGAAACCATAACTGCCATGTAGGAAGATATATGCACACCCGTGTTTATTGTGGCTTTGTGCACAATAGCAAAGAATTGGAAACAACCTAGGTGCCCATCAACAAATGAATGGATAAAGAAGCTCTGGAATATTCACACAATGGAATACTATGCTACATTGAAAAACAAGGAACTCATGCAATATTATTCAAAATGGGTGACCCTGGAGGACATTATGCTGATTGAAATATCTCAG
Organism: Elephantulus edwardii; assembly: GCF_000299155.1. Classification (NCBI taxonomy): domain Eukaryota; kingdom Metazoa; phylum Chordata; class Mammalia; order Macroscelidea; family Macroscelididae; genus Elephantulus; species Elephantulus edwardii. The sequence continues at coordinate 3,585,678 of NW_006399922.1, read as the reverse complement.
TCACAAAAGGACAAATAGTGCATAGTGCCACTGTTATAGAATGGGACTAACATCAGGGTTGCAGTGAGACTGAGAAAAAATGGATTAATTATGTATACTGCATTGGAACAGATAAGGGAGAGAACAGTTTAAAAGCGATATATGATTGGGTATTATGGTCTTGACAAGAGTCCAGAGTGAAGGCTGCATAGTGGAGTGTACTGGGGGAGGGGGGAAAGGGGATTGTCTATAAATGAAAGAAATTTTCTTTTACTTTTCAAAAAGAAGAGTGAATTGCAGGGGGAGGGGTGGGCAGGGAGAAAAATTTTACAATGAATGAATGGAAATCCAAAATCTCTGTAAATGTTCATTAAAATTAATAAAATAAAATTATTAGAAAAAAAGAAAGGAATGCATCAAGGTTGTATCCTCACTCCCTACCTTTTCAGTCTGCATGCTGAGCAAATTCGAGAAGCTGCACTCTATGAAAAATGTGGTATCAAGATTGGAGGAAGTCTCATCAGTAACCTGCACTATGCAGACGACACAACCTTGCTTACTGAAAGTGAGAGGTTGTAAAGCACTTGTTGCAGAAGATCAAAGAATACAACCTTCAATATGAATTGTATCTCAATGTCAAGAAAATACTACTCGATATGTACGCTCATGGATCTATAAGATATATAGGTTCATGATAGATGGAGAAAAGATCGAAACTGTTGATGGCCTCATCTTATTTGGATCCACAATCAACAGCCTTGGTACCAGTAGTCAGGAAATCAGGAGACATATTACTGGGAAAGTCTATAATCAGGAATCTCTGCAAATTATTGAGGAGTTATGGTGCCATTTTGAGGACTAAGGTGCATCAGATTCAGGCTATGGTCTTTCTGATCACTTGCTTTGCATCAGAGAGCTTAACAATGAATAAGGATGACAGAAGAAGAATTGATACCTTTGAGCTTTGGTGTTGGAGAAGAGTACTGAACATCCCATGGACAGCCAGAGTGCTCCTTGGAGGTAAAGATGATAAAAGCTGTGCCTCAAATAATTTGAGCATGTTGCTAGGAGAGACTATTCCTCGGAGAGGGACATTATGCTTAGAAAGGCCCAGAGTTGATGAAAGAGGAAAACCCTCAACAAGGTAGATTGACACAGTGACTGTTGCAATGGGTTCTAGTGTGTCAGGAGGTGTGAAGATGGCACAGGATAGATAGGACAGGGTTAAAATGTATTGTTCACAACAGCAATGACCCGGGTACATTATTGACCTTTCTGAAAGGGATCAGAGGGTCCCGGATACAAGAAGTTACATGTGAACAAAATTCAAAATCAAGGCTACTGGTCTGTCAGAGACTAATGGAAACTCCAAGATACGGCCCTTAAACCACTCTTTGAACTAGGTACAAAGCTCAGTGCTATTGGCCCCAAATTTCAGCCAAACAGAAGGCAGACTATAAGCTGAATAAAAACACCAGGGTTAGGTTAACCGTACACCATCAAATGGGCAGCACTTGTCCAGGCTTAAAAATGTTTCGAAGGCAGGAAAGGAGAGTATAGAAGGATCAAAGGATACAAGAACTACAGGAAGTAATAAGAAGTGTGCTGTTACAGTGTGACAATTGGAATGAATGCGATAATATGTGTATAAATGGTTACATGAAATGCAGATTGGCTGGTGGGTTTGAACAATGAACCTTTAGGTTTGGAGCAACATATTTTAACCATCACTCTCTCAGAATTCTTTGGGAAGGAGATAGTATTGTGTAGAAAGAGCAAAAGCAAGAGCAATTGGTTGAGACTAGACTAGAAGCTGAGGAAATAGAGATGGAATATAGGGCTTTCTTTTAAGACATTCAAGTTTGAAAGGGGGTGAAAAAGGATAGGATTCTAGCTAGATTGTGAAGACAGAGATTCAGGTGGAATTTTTTGTTAGTTTAGTACAGTAATTTTTTGTTAGTTTAGGATGCAGAATTGAACATGTTTAACTGGTGGTGGGAAAGACTTAAGGAAGAAGAGATTATTTGATGCACAAAATATATGAAGAAGGAGGGTAGAGCACAAAAGGAATCAAGATAAAGAATTCCTCTTTGATTACTGCCAGCAGGTGGAGCAGAATCTGGATGTGAATGTGCATAAGCATTTGCAGGCAGTATTTGAGGAGGTTCTCTTTTAGTAGTTTGTATTTCCTGAAAAGTGTGGAGAGAATTCATTTGCCAAATTTTAGTTTGAGGTTTGAAATAGGTACCATAGGGAGTGAGGGAAGGAACTTTGATAAGGTGCAGAATAATTGGGGTGTGAGGGCTTTCTCTTTTCCTTAATTATAGTCAGACCAGGCACAGCTACTGAAATAGTCACTAATGTGTCACTTTTATCCACAATAGTGCTAGTTTCACAGTAGCTCAAATACTGGTAGCTAAAGGAATTTTTAAAAATTGAAATAAACATATCAGTAAGCATTTTTTACTTTTTAATCTCTTAAATAGTAATTTAAAACAGTTTGTTAAATATTACACTTCTTTCAAAAGAAGACACTTGAATTCTCTTGTTGTTTGGTTTGTTTAGACACTCATTGTGGCCTGGATCCGAGCAAACCTCTGTGTGTACATTTCTCGAGAGCTCTGGGATGACTTTCTCAATGTGCTGTCTTCCCTCACGGAGTGGGAGGAGCTCATAAATGAGTGGGCCAATATCATGGATTCCCTAACAGCAGTGCTTGCAAAAACAGTTTATGGAGTTGAGATGACAAACTTACCACTGGATAAATTAAGTGAACAAAAGGAAAAGAAGCAAAGAGTCAAAGGTAATTTCACTTTTAGGGTAATGGTAATTGTGAGACTGGAAAGAAATGTGTATTTAAACATCTAAGCAATTAATACATGAAGTTTAATAATAAACCCCTGACACAGATGGTATTTTTGAGTGGTGGCAGTAGATTGTATCATTATCATGTGTCTGAGTTTAGGATGATAAGTTGTTTAAGAAGCTATGGGAGAAAAGAATTTGTAGTTGTTATTATGTCCTGTCCAGTCCTCTACCCTCAGAGGGACCATGTGAGCAGTAGATAGACACCATGCCGTATCCTATACTGTCCTCATGATCTCTACTGTGCCCTGGCCCATTATTATATTCACTCAGTCTATCTTGTTGAGGATCATTTTCTCTTTCACTGACCCTCTACCTTTTCCAGCATGATTTCCTTTTTTAACACTAGCCCAAAATATGTGAGACAAAGTTGTACTTCTTCCAAGACAGATTTGTTTTTTCTCTTGGAAGTCCATGGGATACTCAATACTTTTGGCCAACACTGCAGTTCGAAGATAATTTATTTTTCTTCTGTCATCCTTACAGACTTTCCAACTTTCAGATGCATAGGAAGAAATTGAAAAGGCCATGCCTGATCAGGCCCAACTAAGTCTTAAGGACTGAATTCATTACCCTTTATCACTTTGGAGAGGCTCTAGACAGCAGATATTCCTAGTGTATCTTAGTGGCAAGAAGCTGCACTGCGAGAAGTGCTCGAAGGCACGCAGTTCAAGGCCACCAGCTGCTTCCATGTAATTAAAAACCACCAAAAAGTCAGTTATGGTTCAGTTCCAACTCTACGGTACAGAACAGCGATAACAACTACCATAAGCATTGATTGTAGATCCAAATGTCCATCTTTTCTCCATCTTCCTGATGCTGCCTGTTGGCTCAATGTTGATGACTTTTGGGGTTTTTTGATGTTGAGATGTAGTACATATTGTAGGCTATAGTCACATATTCTTCAGTAAATGCTTGAAGTCTTCTTTACTATTTTAAGGCAGGATTGTGTCATCTACATGATGCAGGTTATTGATGAGTCTTCCTCCAATCATGAAGCCAAATTCTTCTTTACATAGTCTTAACTTCTCAAATTATTTGCTGTCTTTACATATTGAACAGGAATGGAGGAAGAATATAACCTTGAAGCACAACTTTCCTGATTTTAAATTATTCCATTCACTTCTAGGAACTGTTTCTTGGTCAAGTGTTCCAGGAGTCCAGTTCGTCGCAATGTTAGCAATAATTTGTTATATCTTCAAAGCAGCTTGAACTTCTTACTTCATTACTGTTGGTTCTTGATTATATACTACTTCCTGAAATGGTTCCCTGTCAGCCAATTCTTTTTGATGTAGAAACTGCATTTCTTTCATCTTCTTTTGATGCCTCCTGCATAATTTACAATTCACAGTCAAATGCCTTTGCATCACCAGTGAAACACAATTAAAACATCTTTCTCATATTCTCTACTTTCAGCCAAGATCTGATATCAACAGTGATATTCCTCTTCTGATGACTTTTCTGAATCCAGCTTTAATATCTGGAAGTTGGTGTACTATGCCGGCTATTTCGTTTTGTTTTAATGAGAACAAGATCTCTTTCAGTCTGGTAGTCAGATAGCTGCCTTCCAAATTTCTTGACTTAGCCTAGTGAACATGTCCAGGATTGTGTCTCTTTGTTGAAACACTTCACTTGGTTTTCTGTCATTTTATTTTTGGCCAGTGCCTTCAGTGCAGGTTGAACTTCTTCCTTTATTAACATTGGTTCTTGATCATATGCTACTTCCTGAAATGGTTCCATGCCATCCAATTCTTTTTTACACAGAAACTCTGTATTTCTTTCATTTTCTTTTGATGCCACCTTCATTATTCATTATTTTGTCCATAGAATTGTGTGATGTTTGCCTAAAAGTTGGCTTTTTTGTTATTAGTTAGCCCCCTCTGATCTCCAGCTACATTAACCACAGACACATGTGGTCTTGCAAAATCATCAATAGATATGGAACTAAGAGAAAGTGTGTTTACACACTGGGGCAGCAAGACTTGAGGCAACAAGACATGTGGTGACAAGACTTGAGAGAGACTGTAGCAGATACGGTTGACAGGATTTTGGTGATGGTGTTGGAGAGACTGTAGCATTGCTGTGGAGAAACTATGGCAAGGTGTAAGCAGAGGAGCTATGAGACAAAGGTCACAGTTAAAGGTGTTTGCTGTTCTTGCCAGATGCTTCAAAGAGAAGCTGATTTATAACTTGCTGAATGCTTATTTGCTTGGAGGCAAACCTTGCTGCATGATTTGGATTTGACTGCTGAACTAAAACCAGAGCCTAAACTAATTGAGGAACTGAGCCTTGGAACTGTTGGGCTAAAACCTGGACTTGTATGGTAAAAATACTCTTTGCCAAACATGTTCTCCTACTTTCTTCCCTAATAAATCCCATTGTTGGTGCTGTAACTATGACTGTGAGGCAGCAACAAATAAACGAATCTCTTGCTGTTGATGGAGCTCTAGGTACCATGGGAGTGGGCTACAGATTCTTTACCTCCTTTCTTCTGCTCTGGGGGAGTGAGGCGCTGTGATTTCTTACTCTCTTTGGCCCTTAGAGAAAGACATTCATGACATTGTGTTTAAACCTCAACATAAAGAATCACTCTAGGCTTGAATTTTTTCTTCAGTTCTTTCAGCTTGAAGAATGTCAAGCATGTTCTTTCAACTTGAGAAATGTAGAGGTTGTTAATGAGTCTTCCTCCAGCATTCTTCTTCATATAGCCCGTATTTTCACATTATTTGTGCAGCATACAAATAGAGTAGGTATGATTCTTACCCAGTTAGATGACTCAAGTCAGCTTGAACTCACCATGACCTTCTTACAACAGAATGAAAAACTGCCCAGACCTGCATTACTCTTAAAATTTCTGCTGTGTAAATCCATTATTTCAACTACTGTATTAACCTTTCTCATTAAAGTTCTTCTTTTTTTTTTTATCCTCTCCTTTACCAAACATAATGTCTTTCCCCAGGGACTGGCCCCCACTGCTATCATGCCCAAAGTATGTAAGACAGAATCTCTAGGGAATATTCTGCAATTATTCTAAAATAGATTTGATTATTCTTTTGATAGTCCATCCCAAAAGGTATTGAATATATTCGGTATTTTTTTCCAACACTGTAATTCAAAGACTTCTTCATGCATTGTTAAACTTTTAAATTAATATAAGACAATTGAAAATAACATGTCATAGGGCCAGGCACCCCTTAGACCTTAAAGTGACATTCTTCCTCTTTGCCGTTTAAGAGTATAGAAGTCCCTGATAGCAAATTTGCCCAATACAAGAAATTTTTTGTTTTATTTAGGGGCTGCTATTTTAATGAACAGTGATGGTAAAATGAAATTCTTAACTTTAATACTTCAATCTTTTCTTTGTTTATCATGTTGTTGCTTCCTGGTCTTGTTAAGAGAATTTTTGCTTTGTTTATGTTGTAGTTTAATCTTACCCAAGATTATTTAAGAAAAACAAAAGAAACCACAAGCTTATTGCTGTGGAATTGGAAACAACAGAGAGCTGATCCTCCAAAAAGTTTTCAGAGAGTATAAATTGTTCAGGAGAAGATTGCCCATCTATACCCGCAGACCCATGGGTGAATTTGAAGTGCCAGAGAAGTTCCACTTTGAGTTAACAGTACAACTGCATTTTAATGTCTAAGTCCTTAATGTCTTCATTTGCTACAACTAAGGTTGTATCATCTCCATGTCACAGGTTGTTGATGAGTCTTCCTCCAACCCAATGCTATGATATTTTCCTAATTTTACAAATGAATGGGTTGTTGTTGTTGTTGTTGTTATGTGCCATCAAGTCGTTTGCAACTCATAGAGACCCTATGTACAAGAGTCCTAAACGCCATTCTATCCTGTGCCAACCTCGTTGTTTCTCACACATTCATTCCCAGCTTTCCACTCACAGAGTCGATCTATCTCATCTAGGGTCTTCCTCTCCTGCGCCGTCCCTCCACTCTCCCAAACATGATGTCCCTCTCCAGGGACCAGTCCCTCCTTGCAACATGCCCAAAGTATGTCAGACGAAGATTCAGAATCCTTGACTCAAGGGAACATTCTGGCTTCACCCTCTCTAGGACAAACCTGTTTGTTCTCCTAGCAGTCCATGGTATATTCAACACTCTTCTCCAGCACCACAACTCAAAGGCATCAATTCTCTTTCCGTCATCCCTATTCACTGTCCAACTCTCCAATGCATAGCACATAGTTGAAATGACTATAGCCTGGATCAGGCGCTCCTTAGTCTCCAGCCTGACATCATTGCACTTCAGTACTCTTGAGAGGTCCACTGACATACACCTCCAGAAAATTTCAAAAGGCAGCTCTGGAAGAAAAGCAAGATACTATAATGAAATGAGCAGAGAGCTGGAGTTAGAAAACCAAAAGGGCTAAACTCGCTCAGTGTTTCTTAAGCTGTAGGGGATGAAAAATAAATTCGAGCCATGGGTGGCAATACGTAAGGATATCTTGGGTAGAATGTAAAATGATCCAGGAAGCATTAAAAGAAGATGGAAGGAGTACACAGAGTCACTGTATCAGAAGAAATTTGCTGACATAGGAGAATTTCATGAAATAACATATGAGTAAGTGCTGATGAAGGAGGAAGTTCAAGTTGCTCTGAAGGAATTGGCAAAAATTAAGGCTCCCGGAGTTGACGGTATACCAATTGACATATTTCAAAAAACAGATGCTGCCTTGGATGTGCTTGCTAAGTTGTTCCAAGAAATCTGGAGGACAGCCAGCTGGCCAACTGACTGGAAGAGATCTATATTTGTTCCCATTCCAAAGAAAGGTGACCCAACAGAGTGCGGAAGTTATCGAGTAATATCATTAATATCACATGCAAGCAAAATTCTGCTGAAAATTATCCAAAAACGATTGGAACAATATTGTCAGCAGAGAACTGCCAGATGTACAGGCTGGATTTAGAAGAGATCGTGGTACTAGGGATATTATAGCTAGTGTTAGATGGATCTTGACAGAAAGCAGAGAATACCTAAAGAATGTCTATCTGTGCTTCATTGACTATGCAAAGGCTTTTGACTGTGTGGATCACAACAAGCTATGCTGACTCTAGAAGAATGGGAATCCCAAAACATTTGATTGTGCTTATGCAAAACCTATACTTGGACCGAGAGGCAGTTGTCAGAACAGAGCAAGGAGACACTACATGGTTCAAAATCAAGAAGGGGGTCTATCAGGGATTTTGTCTCCATACCTTTTAAATCTGTATGCAGAACAGATAATCCGGGACGCTGAGCTGTATGAGGACGTATGTGGCATCAGGATTGGTAAAAGAGTCATCAACAACCTGTGTTATGTAGATGTCACAACTATGATTGTTGAAACTGAGGATGACCTGAAGTGCTTGCTGCAGAAGGTCAAGAACTGCAGCCTTCAATACGGTTGAAGCTCAACATCAAGAAAACAAAGATTCTCACAACTGGGCCAGTTTGGCAACATCAATATGGATGGTGAAGAGATTGAGATAGTTAACAGTTTCAGTTTGCTTGGCACCACAGTCAACTCTCTTGGTACCAGCAGCCAGGAAATCAAATGACGAATTACATTGGGAAAGTCAGCTATGAGGGAGCTCTCAAGAGTACTGATGAGCAACGATGTCAGGATGTAGAGTAAGGTGTGCCTTATCTGGGCTATAATCTTCACAATAACATGATATGCATTGGAGAGTTGGACAGTGAATAGGGATGATAGCAAGAGGATTGATGCCTTTTGAGCTATGATGCTGGGGAAGAGTGTTGAAAATAAAATGGACTGCTAGGAGAACAAACAGGTTTGTCCTAGAGAGGGTGAAGCTGAAATGCTACTTGGGAGTCAAGGATTCTGAAGCTTCGTCTGACATACTTTGGGCATGTTGCAAGGAGGGACTGGTGGAGGGACAGCGCAGGAGAGGAAGACCCTCGATGAGATGGATTGATTCTGTAATTGGGTTGGTGGGAATGAGTGTGTCAGAGACGGTGAGGTTGGCACAGGATAGAGCATTGTTTAGGGCTCTTGTGCGTAGAGACGTAGAGACGCTGTGAGTTGCAGGTTACTTGACGGCACATAACAAAAGCAAAAAGTATCACCTTACTTTGTTCACACCACTGATACATTGTTACAGGCCTATGCACATGAGCATAATTAAGTGTTCTGAAATAGTTATTCTTTTCAGTGTTATCCATAATTTTTATGGTCTATAATAAACTTTTGCATAGTATTAAAGGTATACTTCATATAGGTATATCTGCTTGCACAAGTAAAAAATATCTTGTACTCTCTTCTTTTCAGCAAAGAAACATCTAATACCACAATGATATTCAACTTTCCACAGCCTCTTCTGAATCCAACTAGGATTTCTAGAAGTTACTGTCATTTATAAGTAGTCTTCAGTTAGATTTTACATACATGTGATATTAATTATTTTGTTCTAAAATTTTTTTCTCTATGTTGGATCATTTTTCTTTAGAAATGAACATAAATGTGGATTTTATTTTTCCTAGCCATTTAGCTAGGTATCTTTGTTATAGATTTCTTAGCATAAATCAGTGAACTTGTTCAGGACTGTATCCAGTGTGTTAAATCTATGATTTGGAAAGAATATTAAATGGGTCAAGAAGGATTAAAAGAAGAAGGAGTATACAGAGTCATTTAGTGGCTTTCTTGGGATTCATAACAGGTATGTAAGAATGGTGCAACATAAGAAAAAAAATCAACGTAATTCATCACATTAACAAAGCAAAGAACAAGAATCACATAATCCTATCAATTGATGCAGAAAAGGCCTTTGGCAAAATCCAACACCCTTTCTTGATTAAAACACTCAACAAAATAGGATTTGAGAGGAATTTCTTCAACATAGTAAAAAAGTATATATGCAAACCCGAGAGCCAACATTGTTCCCCTTGAGAATAGGAACTAGGCAAGGATGCCTCCATCACCTCTCCTGTTCAATATTGTATTAGAAGTCTTAGCGATATCAATAAGGTAAGAAAAGGAAATAAGAGGTATCCAGATTGGCAAAGAGGAGGTAAAATTATCTCTCTATGCATTTGATATGATAGTTTACTTAGAAAACCCTAAAGACTCAGCAAGAAAACTACTGGACATAGTTGACCAATTCAGCAAAGTGGCAGAATATGAGATCAACATACAGAAATCAATTGGATTTTTCTACAGCAACAAAGAGAATGTAGAATTGAAGCTGAGAAAAACAAACCCTTTACAGTAGCTAATCACAAGATTAAATACTTAGGAGTAAACCTAACCAGAAGCAAAAAGGATCTTTCAAAGAAAATTACAAAACTTTATTACAAGAAACAAAAAGAGAACTGGAGAGGTGGAAGAATGTCCCTTGCTCATCGATAGGAAGACTCAATCTTGTGAAAAATGACAATACTACCAAAGGCAATTTACACATTCAGTGCAATCCCAATACAAATACCAATTCCATTCTTCCATGAGATAGAAAAAGCAATCTCCCATTTCATTTGGAATGGAGAGAAGCCCAGAATAAGCAAAGCACTCCTCAAAAAAGAGAAACAAGGTAGGAGACATCTCCATCCTTGATTTCAAATCCTACTTCACTGCTGTGGTAGTCAAGACAGTGTACTGGTACTGGTACAATGACAGACACATAAACCAAAGGAATAAAATTGAGAAACCTGAAATCAGCCCACCCATCTGCCTATGGTCAACTGATTTTTGACAAGAAGAAGAAATCAGTTAAGTGGGGAAACGACAACCTTTTTAACAAATGATTCTGGCAAAATTGGCAAACTATCTGTAGAAAACGCAAGCTAGATCCACACATCACCCCATATACAAAAACCAACTCAAAGTGGAATATGGACCTAGGACTAAACTGAAGGACTATAAACTTCACTAAAGAAAAGCTTGGAAGAACTCTAGAAGTCCTGATCCACAACATTGATAGTCTTCCAAGTGTCCTGAAAAATCTACAACTAGGAGAGGATAAAATAGATGAATTGGATCGTCTAGGAATTAAATCCCTATGCACATCCCAGAACTTCTCTAATAGGGTAAAAAGGGAAGCTCCAGATTAGTTAAAAAATATTTGGTAATTACATGTCTGACAAGGGACTTATATCTAGAATTTATAAAATACTCAAGCACCACAACAAGATAAAAGTAAATAACCCAATTGAAAAATGGGCGCAGGATATGAGCAGACATTTCACCAAAGAAGACATTCAGATGGTGAACAGACACATGAAGAAATGTTCAAAATCCCTAGCTCTAAGAAATCAAAACATCTATGAGATATCATCTCAATACAGTAAGAATCGCAAAATATAACAAAACAGCAAACATAAAATACTGACAAGGTTGTGGAGAAACTAGAACCCTTATTCACTGTTGGTGGGAGTGTAAAGTTGTGCAACCACTATGGAAGGCTGTATGGCGCTTTCTCAAAAAGTTGCAAATAGAGATATCATTTGACCCAGCAATTCTACTACTGGAAATTTACCCTAAAGAAACCATAACTGCCACCCAAGCAGATATATGAACACCTATGTTTATTGCGGCTTTGTTAGCAATAGCAAAGAGTTGGAAACAACCCACGTGCCCATCAACAAACGAATGGCTAGAGAGGATCTGGTATATTGGCACAATGGAATACTACACAGCATTGAAAAACAAGGAACTCATAAAATATGAAAAATGAATGACCCTGGAGGATTTTATGCTGAGTGAAATATCTCAGTCACAAAAGGACAAATATTGCATAGGGCCACTGCTGTAAAATGGGACTGACATCAGGATTGGGGGAAGACAGAAAAGGAGGGGAGAAATGATGTATACTGCATTGAAACAGGTGAGGGAGAGAGCTGTTTAAAAGGGATATATGAATGGGT
>NW_006399922.1:3554014-3572631 GCF_000299155.1 Elephantulus edwardii | reverse complement strand
CAGTATTATTCAAAATGGGTGACCCTGGAGGACATTATGCTGAGTGAAATATCTCAGTCACAAAAGGACAAATACTGCATAGTGCCACTGTTACAGAACGGGACTAACATCAGGTTTGGGGTGAGACTGAAAAAAATTGGATTAGTTGTATATACTGCATTGGAACAGATAAGGGAGAGAAAAGTTTAAAAGCGATATATGATTGGGTATTATGGTCATGACAAGAGTTCAGATTGAAGGCTGCACAGTGGAATGTACTGGGGGTGAGGGGTGGGGGAACATGACTATATACCAATGAAAGACTTACTTTTCAAAGAGAAGATCGAATTGGGGGTGGGGGAGGAATGGGAAGGGACAAAAATGCAACAATGAATGAATGGTAATCCAAAATCTCTGTAAACATTCATTAAAGTTAATTAAATAAAATAAAAAACTAAAACCAAAACCACAACAGCAGTCATTGTTACATAATTTCCTCCCTCGCACCCCCTCCTCTCACCCAGTTCACTTTGTAATGCATCTCTTATTCTGGACTCTTGTCTAATAAATATTGCCTAATCATATATTCCTTTTAAGCCTTTTTTTCCTTCATCTATTCCAATGCAGTGTTTATCTCCTCTTTTCTTAGTTTTCTCCAAACCCCATGTCAGTCCTGTTTTATAGGTGAGGTGTTATGCAATATTTATCCTTTTGTGATTAAAGTATTTCACTCAGCAGTGTCTTCCAAAGTCACCCATGTTATGTAACATTTTATGAGTTTCTTGTTTTTCAGCACTCTGTAGTATTCCATTGTGCAAATATGCCATAACATATACATTCATTTGTTGATGAGCACGTGGATTGCTTCCATCTCTTTGCTAATACAGCAATAAACATCGGTGTTTATTATATCTGTTTGAGTGTCAGTTCTGGTTTCTTTGGGGTATTTTCCTGGTAGTGGAATTGCTGGGTCAAGTGATATTTCTATTTCCAACTTTTTGAGAAAGGGCCATACCACCTTCTATAGTGGTTGAATCATTTTACATTCTCATCAGCAGTGAATAAGAGTTACTGTTTATAAACAACCTTGCCAGCATTTGTTGTTTGAAGTTCTGTTGAACTTTGCTATTATTGTTATGGTGAGATAACACTTCGTAGTTGTTTTGATTTGTATTTCTCTAGAAGCTAAGAATTCTGAACATTCCCTCATGTGTTTGCTATCTGAAAGTCTTCTTTGGTGAAGTGTCTATTCACATCCAATGCCCATTTTGCGATTGTGTTATTTGCCTTTTTCTTGTTGAGGTGCTAGAATATTCTATAATTTTTAGATGTAAATCCCTTATTAGATATGTCATTGTCAAATATATTTTCCCAATTTGTAGCTTTCCTTTTTACCCTGTTGGTGAAGTTTGTTTTTTTTTTTAATGTGCATAGGAATTTGACTCTTAGATGATCCCATTCATCTATGTTGTGATCGCTTGGTTGTAGGTTTTTCAAGAAGTTTAGAAGATTGTTCATTTTATGGACTAGGGCTTTTAGAGTTCTTCCAAGCTTTTCTTCAATTAAGTTAATGGCCTTTGGTTTTACTCCTAGGTCCTTTATCCATTTGTGTATAGTGTTAGGTGTGGGTTTTGCTTGAGTTTTCTACAGATAGTTTTCACATTAACAAAGCAAAGAAAAAGAACCACATGATCCTGTCAATTGATGCAGAAAAGGTTTGCCAAAAATCCAACACCCTTTCCTGATTAAAACACGTAACAAAATAGGAATAGAAGGGTGTTTTCTCAACATAGTAAAAAGTATATATTCAAAACTAAGAATCAACATTGTTCTCAGTGGAGAGAGATTAAAGGCATTCCGTTTGACAACAGGAACTAGACAAGGATGCACAGCATGAGCAGGAACTAAACAAGGATGCCTCTCCTATTTAGTATTGTTTCAGACATTTTAGTGATAGCAGTTAGCCAAGAGAAGGAAATAAGGGGTACCCAAATTGGCAAAGAGCAGGCAAAACTAGCTCTATATGCAGATGTTAATGAGTCTTCCTCCATTTCTGATGCCACACTTCTCCTCATAGAGCCCAGCCTCCTGGATAATCTGTTCTGCATATAGAATGAAAAGGTATGGAGATAGGACACACTGCTAGTGTACACCCTTCACAATTTTGAACTTTGCATAATTTTATTGCTCTATTCTGATGACTGCCTCAAATATAGGTTTCACATAAGAACAGTCAAGTGTTCTGGGATTCCCATTCTTGTCAGATTTAGTCTCAGTTTGATGTGATCCACACAATCAAATGCCTTTGCATAGTCAATGACGCACAGCTAGACATTCCTCTGGTGCTCTCTGCTTTCAGCCAAGATCCATCTACCATTAGCTATAATATCCCTAGTACCATGGCTTCTTCTAAACTCATCCTGCACTTCTGGCAATTCTCTGTTTATGTGTTTTTCCAGTCATTTTTTGGGTTATTTTCAGCAAACTCTTTCTTGCTTGTGATATTAATGATATTGCCTGATAATATCCACACTCACTCTGGTCACCTTTCTTTGGAATGGGAACAAATATGGATCTCTTCTAGTCATTTGACCGTGTAGTTGTTCTCCTTTTTTTTTTTTGCACAACCTGGTGAGCACATTCAGGGCAGCGTCTCTTTGTTAAAATGTATCAGTTGGTATGGCATCAATTTCCAGAGAATTTTTCCCCCCATTCTTTCAAAGCATCTTGAATTTATTCCCTCATCACCACAGGCTCTTGCTCATATGTTTTTTCATGCAATTTTTCTTTGTCCACCAATTCCTTTTGGTAGAATGACTCTGTATACTCTTTCCATCTTCTTTTAGTGATTCCTGGATCATTTAATATTCTGCCAAAAGCATCCTTAAGTATTGCAACTCAATCCTTGGATTTGTTCTTCAGTTCCTTCAGCTTAAGAAAGGCTGAGTGAAGGGGTGGGGGAAAGAAAGGCTGAGTGTATTTGGACCATTTGATTTTCTGACTCCTGCTCTTTGCACTTTTTAGTATACTACTTTACTTAGTCTTCCCATGTTGCCCTTTGAAATCTTCTGTTCAGCTCCTTAATATCTTGATTTCTCTCCTTTACTTGGCTTGAGTCAACAATCTGTGTTATGTAGGTGACACCACTCTGCTTGCTGAAACTGAGGAGGACCTGAAGCATTTACTGCTTCCTTCAATATGGATTGACGCATAACATCAGAAAAACAAAGATTCTTACCACTGTGCTGATTGGCACTATCATGATAGGTGGTATAGAGATGGAGATTTTTAACAGCTTCAGTTTGCTTGGCTGCACAGTCAACATTTTTGGTACTAGCAGCTAGATAATTAAAAAGACTAATTGTATTGGCAAAGTCTGCTGTTAGAAACCTCTCCACCATATTGAAGAACAGCAGTGTCAGTCTGGAGACTAAGATGCGCCTGATACAGGCCATGGTCTTTGCAATTTTTTGCTATGCATCAGAAAGCTGGATAATGGCTAGGGATGATAGAAGGAGAATTGATGCCTTTGGGCTGTGGTGCTGGATAAGAGTATTTAATATACCATGGACTGCTAGGAGAACAAACAGGTTTGTCCAAGAGAGGGTGAGACCAGGCTGCTCCTTGGAGGCAAGGATTCTGAAGCTTCGGCTGACATACTTTGGACATGTTGCAAGGAGGAACTAGTCCTTGGAGAGGGACATCATGTTTGGGATAGTGAAGGGACAGCACAAGAGAGAAAGACCCTAAATGAGATGGATTTATTCAGTGACTTGGTAATGGGGGTGTCAGAAACAGTAAGTTTGGCTCAGGACAGAGAAGAGTTCAGAGCTGTTGTACATTGGGTCGCTGTGAGTTGCAGGCAACTTGATGGCATATAACAACAACAACAACAAATACAGATGATATTATAAAACCCTAAATACTTCAGTGAGAAAACTACTGGACACAGTTGACCCCTTCAGCAAAGTTGCAGGATACAAGATCAACATACAGAAATCAATTGGATTTCTCTACAGTGACAAAGAGAATACAGAAATTAAGCTAAGGAAAACAATACTCAACACAGTAGCTAAACACAAGATTAAATACTTAGGAGGAATTCAAAGTAGAAATACAAAACCCCTATTCAAAGAAAATTACAAAACATTACTACAGGAAACATGAAGAGATCTGGGGAAATGGAAGAATATACCATGCTCGTAGATCAAAAGACTCAATATTGTGAAAATTACAATTCTTCCAAAAGCAATCTACAAGTTCAAGGCAGTCCCTATATAAATACCAATTCCATTCTTCAATGAGATGGAAAAGGCAATGTCTAGTTTCATTTGGAATTGAAATAATCTCTGAATAAGCAGAACACACCTGAAAAAAGAACAAGGTAGAATGCATCATACTCCATGATCTCAAATCCTACTACACAGCCGTTGTGGTCAAGACATCATGGTATCAGTACAGTGACAGACACATTGATCTATGTAGATCAGTGGAACTGAACTGAGAACCCAGAAATCAGCTCATCTACCTACGGTTAACTGATTTTTGACAAAGAGAAGAAATCAAATAAGTGAGGAAATGAAAGCTTTAACAATTGGTGTTTGTAAAATTGCAAAACCATCCCTTTTGATTTCCTCACACAAGATCTTAGGATATTTTATTGTAATTATTTTCTTTGTCTTTACAAGCTGTGCTTTAAAATTTTCTGCACAACTCTTTTACTTCATCCTTTTCCCCTTTTTCTTTGTGATCAAGAGAAAGTTTCAATGTCTCTTTTGACCTTGAATTATTTTCTGCCTTTTAAAATCTTTTTTAAAAATTTTTAATTAAAGTTTTCAGAGTCTTATGCTTTGAAGTCATTCATTTTTGGACTTTTCTCACTCTGCTTCTTCCCCCACCTCAATTCACTCTTCTCCTTGAAAAGTAAAACTCTTTCATTGTAATGCAATCCCACCACGTCCACTCCACTCCATGGTACAGCTTTCATTCTGGACTCTTGTAATGACAATAATACCCAATGATATATCCCTTTTAAACAGGTCTCTCCCTCATCTGTTTCAATGCAGTGTACATCAATGCCTTTTTTATCTTTTTAATGTCTTTTTGCTTTCTTGTATAATGTCCTTGATGTCATATCAAATCTTATCTAGTCTCCAATAATTGGATTGAATGCAGCAAATCTATTCTTGAAATAGTTTCTAAATTTAGTCAAGGTTCTCCTGAACTTGTTTTAATTTTTTAAAAATTTTTTTTATTTTTCAGGTTAAACTAACTTATGAGCAATTGATGGTCTGGTCAACTATCATGATGCTCCAGCCCTGGTCTGAACTTTTTCCCTTCTTATTTTAACCAGTATAGTAAATTTCATTCCAGTATATTCCTTCCAGTGGGATGCTGATTACGTTATGATTTTTTTTAAACGTATTGGTCAACTGATCTCTAGAGCATTGATTCAGAGCAAAAACATATCAATATCTCAAAGAAAGCAAGCTATCCCACACAATATACAAGCACAAAGCAAGATGTCACCTGCAAAGAGTGACACAGTATAAATGGATTTCCTGAAGCCAGAAAGTCTGATGGAAGTTTCTGGCACAGAAGTTAAAAGAAGAATGATTGAATATATTCAATGGATAAAAGACAAACCTGAAGAATTACAAGATACTACAAGCAAAAACCAGGAGGAGCTAAAAAAAACCCCACAATCCAGAACAATGCAGAGAAAACAAAAGAGGCATTAGCGGCACTGGAAAAAACAAGAAACCACTATCCAAAACATAAGGTCCAATGTTTCAGATGCTGTCAACATGATAGAGGAGACACAAAAGCAGAGTTGAAGAGATAGAACACAGAACCAGTGAAATTGAAGACAGAATTGTCACCCCTGATCTGCTAGGGCAAAACCAGACTCAAATCAGAAGGTAAAAGAAGAAAACCTAAGAATAATGTGGGACAGCACCAAGAGAAATAACATGCACATCATTGGAATCCCAGAAAAGGGAGAAGCAAGTAAAGGCACTGAAAAAGTTGTGGAAGAATTACTACAGGAGAACTTCCCAGGCATAATGAAGAATGAGAGAATATATGTTCAAAAAGCTTTGTGAACACCATATAGACTAGACCTTAAAAGAAAAACATCAAGGCCTATCATAGTTAAATTTGCCAGAACCAAAGATAAAGAGAGAAACAAGATTGGGAGAAACAAGAGTAACCTATAAGAGAGAGCAGATAAGATTGAGTGCCGATTACTCAGCTGAAACCATGCAAGCAAGGAGAGAGTGGGAAGATATATATCAAACACTCAAAGAACACAACTGTCAACCAAGAATACTGTTCTCAGCAAAATTATCCATCAATTATGATGGAAAGATCAAGATATTCTAAGAGAGTTTGTAAAAAAAAAAAAAAAAGACCAGTGTTGCAGGAAAGACTCAGAGATGTCCTTCTTACAGACATACCAGAGAAAGCTGCATGGTCCAAAGTAACTAGCAACAACACCAAAAAGAACTCACTCAACACAATGATAGCAATAAAACCTTGCCTCTCAATAGTCACACTGAATGTAAATGGTTTAAATGCACCACTAAAGAGAAAAAGAGTGCAGATTGGATAAAAACCCAAAATCCATCAATATGTTGTCTACAAGAGACACACCTGAAAAATGAAGATAAAGAAAGACTAAAAAGAAAAGGGGGGGGATATGCCAAACAGATGTTAACCAGAAAAAAAACACAAGTAGCGATATTAATCTCTAATAAAATAAATGTCAATGTAAAAATCATCACAAAGGACAAAGAAGGTCATTACATAATGCTAAAAGGGTCAATAGAACAAACAAGAGGACATAAGAATAAGAAATATCTATGCACCAAATGAAAGACCTGCAAACATAAAACAAACATGAACAAAACTGAAAAAGCAAATAGACAACACTGCTATAGTACTTGGAGACTTCAATACATCCCTCTGAAGAAAAGATAGAACTATCAGGAAGAAAATCAACAGACTTACTGGCGAATTAAAATACACAATAAACCACCTTGATCTCAAAGATATTTATAGGCCAATGCACCCCCCAAAAGCACAGTATACCTTCTTCTCCAGTGTGCATGGAATGTTCTCCAGAATAGATCACATTCTAGGTCACAAGGCAAGCATCAACAAATTTAAAAACATAGAAATTATACAAAGTATCTTCTCAGACCACAACGCCACAAAATTATTAATTAATAACAAGAGGATAAAGGAGAAAAAAAACATACATTTGGAAGCTGAAAAAGAACTTGCTTGAACATGACTGGGTAAAAAAAAGAAATAAAAAATGATATTAAAAAGTTTTTTAAACAAATGACAGTGAAAATACTACTTACCAAAACCCCTGGGAAACAGCCAAAGCAGTAATCAGAGGTAAATTTATAGCAGTAAGCAAACACATCAAAAAGCAGGAAAAATTGACCATTGACTAACCCAACATTTCCAGAAAATTAAAAAAGAACAGCAAGAAAACCCAACACCCTCTAAAAAAGCCTGAAATTATAAAAATTAGAGCAGAGATAAATGAAATAGAAAACCCAAAAACAATTGCAGCTATCAACAAAATTAGGACTTGGTTCTTTGAAAAGATCAATAAAATTGACAAAGCATTAGCAAAGCTCACAAAAGAAAAGAAGGAGAAGACAGAAATAATCCGAATAAGAGATGAATCAGGCTACATCACGAGAGAACCAACTAAAATAAAAAAGCTAACATTAGACTAATATGAAAAACTATACTCAAATTTAAAAATGGAGAGGAAATGGACAAACACTTAGAAATGCACAACCTGCCTAAACTGACACAAACTGAAAACATCTGAACACACCTAAGAGAAGAAGAAATTGGAAAGGTAATAAAACAACTTCCAACCAAAAATACCCCTTGATCAGATAGTTTTACAAGTGAATTTTATCAAAGATTCAGAGAAGAACTCTTACAAATGCTACATGAATATTTCAGGAAATAGAAAAAGATGGAATTCTCCCAGACATTTTTTCCCTTGATACCAAAGCCAGGAAAGGACACCAGCAAAATAGAAAACTATGGACCAGTATCTCTCATGAACATAAATGCAAAAATCCTGAATAAACTACTGGCTAATAGAATACAACAATACATCAAAGAAATAATTCACCATGACCAAGTGGGATTCATAGCATGTATGCAAGGATGGTTCAACGTAAGGAAAACAGTTAATATAATTCATCACATGATCCTATCAATTGATGCAGAAAAGGCCTTTGACAAAATCCAACATCTTTTCCAGATTAAAACACTCAACAAAATAAGATTAGACGACAATTTCTTCAACATAGTAAAAAGTATTTATGCAAGCCCGAGAGCAAACATTGTTCTCAATGGAGAGAGGCTAAAGGCATTCCCTTTAAGAACAGGCACTAGGCAAGGATGCCCACTATCACCTCTCTTATTTAATATTGTATTGGAAGTCTTAGAAATAGCAATAAGACAAGAAGGGAATAAAAGGTTTCCAAATTGGCAGAGAGGAGGTAAGATTATCTCTCTATGCAGATAGTATATATATCATATCGATAGTATATTTAGAAAACCCTAAAGTCTCAGCAAGAAAACTATTGCACATAGTTGACCAGTTCTGCAAAGTAGCAGGATACAAGATCAACATTCAAAAATCAGTTGGATTTCTCTACAGTGACAAAGAGAATACAGAGCCAGTACTAAGAAAAACAATACCTTTTACAATAGCTAATCACAAGATTAAATACTTGGGAGTAAATTTAACCAGAAGCATAAAGGATCTATTAAAAGAAAATTATAAAACATTACTACAAAAAACAAAGAGAGACCTGGAGAAGTGGAAGAATATCTCTTGCTCATGGATAGGAAGACTCAATAGTATGAAAATGGCAATACTACAAAAGGCAATTAACATGTTTAATGCAATCCCAATACAAATACCAATCCCATTCTTCAAAGAGATGGAAAAGGCAATCTCCAATTTCATTTGGAATGGAAAGAAGCTTCGAATTAACAAAACATTCCTTAACAATAGAAGAAATGTAGGAGGCATCTTACTCCCTGATTTCAAATCCTACTACACTGTCATGGTAGTAAAGACAGCATGGTACTGGTACAATGAGACACGCATAGATCAATGGAATAGAATTGAGAACACGGAGATCAACCCATCTATCTATGGCCAACTGATTTTTGACAAGGAGATCAAATCAGTTAAGTGGGAAACAACAGCTTTTTTAACAAATGATGTTGGCAAAATTGGAAAAGTATCTGCAAAAGACTAAAGAAAGATCCACACCTCACTTTATATACAAAAACCAACTCAAGGTGGATCATGGACCTAGGACTAAAACCAAGGACTATGATCCTCATTAAAGAAAAGCTTGGAAGAATGCTTCAAGTTCTAATCCACAACATAAACAATCTTCCAAGTATCCTGAAAAACTTACAATCAGAAGAAGGTAAAATAGATGAATGGGATCTTCAAAGAATCAAATCCCTATGCACATCTAAAAAACTTTTCAAGCAGGGTAAAAAGGGAAGCCACCGACTGGGAAAAAGTATTTGGCAATGACATATCAGATAAGGGACTTATATCCAGAATTTCTAAGATACTTGAGCAGCACATCAAGATAAAGGTAAATAATCCATTAGAAACATGGGCACAGGATATGAACAGGCACTTCACCAAAGAAGACATTCAGATGGCTAACAAGCACATGAAGAAATGTTCAAAATTCCTAGCTCTAAGAGAGATGCAAATTAAAACAACTATGAGATATCATCTTACCCCAGTCAAAATAGCAAAATTTAACAGAACAGCAAGCAACAAATGCTAGCAAGATTGTGGAAAAACTGGAACCCTTATTCACTGTTTTTGGGAGTGTAAAATGGTGCAACCACTGTGGAAGGCGGTGTGGTGCTTTCTCAAAAAGTTGCAAATGAAAACCCAAAATCTCTGTAAATGTTCATTAAAACTAATAAAATTTAATATAAAAAAATGTTGCAAATAAAGATCCCATTTGACCCAGCAATTCCGCTACTGGGGATATACCCCAAAGAGACCACAACTAACATCCAAGGAGATATATGCACACCCATGTTTATTGCAGCTGTGTTCACAGTAGCAAGGAGTTGGAAACAACCCAAGTGCCCATCAGCAAACGAATGGATAGAGAAGCTGTGGTATGTCCACACGATGGAATACTATGCTTCATTGAAAAATAAGGAACTCATGCAATATTATTCAAAATGGGTGACTCTGGAGGACATTATGCTGAGTGAAGTATCTCAGTCACAAAAGGACAAATATGGCATCATGCCACTGTTGTAAAACAGGACTGACCTCGAAGTTGGTGGGAGACTGAAAAATACCGGTTTAATAATGTATGCAGCATTAAAACAGCTGAGGTAGAAAACTGTTTAAAAGGGATATGTGGTTAGGTATTTTTGTCATGACATTTCCAGAGCAAAGGCTGCATAGTGGAGAGGACCTGGGGGGAGGGATTGTAAAACAATAAAAGAATTTTTCTTTTACTTTTCCAGGAGGGTAGTGTACTATGAGGGGAGGGCTGGGAGGGGAGACAAGTGCAACAATGAATGAATGGAAATCCAAAATATCTATTAATTTTCATTGAAATTAATAATGAATTTTAAAAAATGATAAAAAAAAGAAATGATATATGTTCTTACGGAGACATTTAAATGGACAAATGATGAAAGGAACAATGTAAGGCACAAATAAAGAGAATAACCTAGAGATAGAGAACCAGAAGAATATATTGATATGGAGTTATTTGAACAGCTATGGAAAAGGTTACAAATGATGGAAGAAACAGTGGAAACCAGTAAGAAAGCAAATGCTACAGAGACACAGAGCCAGAAGAAATAAATCGATGAGGCGGAACCTGTACAAGTATGGAAGAAAATGTAAAAGATGGAAGAAAGAATTGAAACTACAGATAAAGAGGTACAAGAACTTAGACAATCATCACAAGGTAAAGAGAGTACAAACGACACAGTACTGGAAATAACAGAAATACATGAAAATGCAGTCCAGAAGAAGGCAAAAATGGCAGAAGTGTCCAAAATGCTTGAAGGACAAAAGAGTAGAACAGAAGAGATGGAGCAGTGTGTCAGTGAGCTGGAAGACCAGAACCTCAATGGAAATATACTAGAAGAAAAATCAAGAAATGTGACATAACGAAAATTATGAAAACATTAGAAACATGTGTGATAACATCAAAAGGAATATCATGTATGATTGTAATTACAGAAAATGACAGGGATAGGGAAATCACTGAAAAAGTGTGGGTGAGGTAGTAGAAGAAAACTTCCCAGGCATATGAAGAGTGAGGAGATCCACATTTAGGAAGCTCAGTGAACACCAAATAAACTAGACCCGAAAGGAGAACACAATCCATCATAGACAAATTATCAAAAATAAAAGATAAGGGTAGAATAGTGAAAGCAGCATGACAAAAATGAGTCATGTACGAAGGAAAAGCAATTTTATTTTCAGCAGAAACCTACACTATCACCACTTTTCAGTTTTCTTATAGAAGTATTTGCTAGGACAGTAAGAATAGAAGGAAATAAAAAGCATCCAGATTGGCAAAGAGATGGTTAAACTATCATTATATGCACATGATATGATAGTGTACACAGAAAATCCCAAGGATTCAACAAAAAAACCGTTAGAGCTAGTAGATTGGTTTAGTAGAGTGGAACGATACAAGATCAATATCCAAAAGTCAGTGGGATTCATCTGCAGTAACAAAGAAAACACAGAGAAGGAAAATAAGAAAGCAGTACCATTTACAATGGCGAACTACAAACTGAGATTCTTGGGAGTGAACCTAACTAGAGATTCAAATGTCCTGTACAAAGGAAACTACAGAATATTTCTGCAAGACACAATAAAGAACCTAAATAAATACAGATACCATATTCATTTTTGAAGGTGATTGAAAGGGAAATTGTCAAGTTTCTTTGGAGAGGAAAGAGACCCTGACTAAGCAAAACACTTCTGAGAAACAGGAATGAAGTGAGAGCCCTAGTACTCTCTGATCTCAAAAACTACTATTACACAGTTGTAATAACTAAAACAGCATGGTACTGGTACAATGACAGGCACATTGACCAATGGAATAGAATTGAAAACTCAGAAATTAATCCATCTGTCTATGGTCAACTGATAATTGACAAGGAACAAAGCCTATCAAATGGGGAAATGACAACCTCTTCAACAAATGATGCTGATGAATTTTGACCACTCCTTGCAGAAAGATGAAGCAGAATTCACAATGCTCAGTATAAAAAAACCCAAAACATCAACTCAAGGTGGATTAGAGACCTAAGGGTAAAGCCCTAAACCATAAAGATAAGAGACAAAGTAGGACCAATCTCAAAAGGCCTAGCTCATGGTATAAAAGAGGTGGACAAGCCTTTCTATGAAGATGACACCAAAAGCAAAGAAGGAAACCCTTGCCCCTCCCAAAACTGAAGCCAGAGCAAAGGCATTAAAGGCCAAGAAGACAGTCCTGAAGGGCATCCACAGCCAAAAAAAAGAGGAAGACCAACATGTTACCCACCTTCCGGCAGCCTGAGATGCTGAGACTCCGAAGGCAGCCCAAATACCCCCAGAAGAGTGCCCCTTGGAGAAACAAGCTTGACCACTATGCCATCATCAAATTTCCCCTGACCGCTGAGTCAGCCATGAAGAAGATAAAAGATAACAAGACACTTGTGCTCATTGTGGATGTCAAGGCCAACAAGCACCAAATCAAACAAGCTGTCAAGAAGCTCTATGACATTGATTAGGCCTGATGGAGAGAAGAAGGCCTATGTCCTACTTGCTCTTATGATGGTTTGGATGTTGCCAACAAAATTGGGATCATCTAAACTGAGTCCAGTTGGCTAATTCTAAATACAAATTTTTCTCACCATAAAAAAAAAGAAAGGTGGACAAATATAACTAGAAAAGCACAATCTGGAGAGAATAAAATTGTTAAATGGGACTTTCTAAAGATTAAATCTGTGCTTATCAAAAACTTTTCCAACAGGGTGAAAAGAAAGCCTGCTGGCTGGAAAGAAACATTTAGCACCTCAGACAAGGGTCTCATAAAAAAAGTATACAGAATACTCTTGGACCTCCAGAAGAAGAAAACTGATAACCCAATTACAGAATGGGAAAAAGACTTGGAAAAAAGTTTCACAGAGGAAGGCATTCGAATGGCCAACAGACACATGAAGAAATGCTCAAAATCACTGGCAATAAGAGAGATGTAAATCAAAACCACAGAGAGAGACCATCTCACCCTAGTACCAATGGCAAAGTTTAGTAGGGCAGCAAACAGTTAATATTGGAGAGAATATAGAGAGGTGGGAACTCTCATACACTGTTGGTGGGACTGTAAAATGGTACAGCCAATTTGGAAAAGCGTTTGGTGTTTCCTCAAAAAGTTGAACACAGAAACTTCATATGACCCAAGTATTCCATTATTAGGAATATACCCCAAGGAAATAAGAACTGAGCCACAGATTTGTAGACCAGTGTTCATAGCAGTGTTATTCACCATCGCAAGAACATGGAAACAGCCCAAATGTCCAACCACAACCAAATGGATTGAGAATTAGTGATACATTCACAAAATGAAATATTGTAGATCACTCTGGAGCAAAAATTTTGAAAATTACTATGTAACTTGGGAGAGTCTGAAGAGCATCATGTTGAGTGAACTAATAATTCAGTCGTATAAGGACAAATATTGCATAAGACCATTATTGTAAATATATAAGAATAATAATTATTGTTGTTGTTATGTGCTTTTGAGTCTATGCTGTGCCAATCTCACTGTCTCCAATACACCTACCCTGATTACCCCAGTCACTGAACCAATCCACCTCTTAGAGGGTCTTCCTCTCCTGTGCTGTACCTCCACCCTCCCAAGTATGACATCCTTCTCCAAGGATTGGTCCTTTCTGGCAACATGTCCAAAGTATGTCAGACGAAGTTTCAGAATCCTTGCCTCTAAGGAGCAGTATAGTTTAACTCTCTCTAGGATGAACATGTTTGTTTTCTTACAGTCCATGATATTTTCAGTACTCCAACACCCCAACTCAAAGGCATCAATTCTCCTTCTGTCCTCCCATTGTCTCGCTCTCTGATGCATAGCTAGTGATTGCAAAGACCATGGCCGGTATCAGGTGCACCTTAGTCTCCAGCGTGACACCATTATACTTCAGTACTTTGGAGAGGTCCCTAACAGCAGACTTTCTCATCGCTATATGCCTGTTAATTTTCTGGCTGCTAATGCCAAGAGTGTTGACTGTGCAGCCACGCAAACTAAAGCTGTTAACAATCTCAATCTCTTCACCATCCATCCTGATACTACCAGTTGGCTAAGTGGTGAGAATCTTTGTTTTCTTGATATTAAACCTCAATCCACATTGAAGACTACAGTCCTTGACCTTCTGCGGCAAGTGCTTCAGGTCCTCCTCAGTTTCAGCAAGTAGGGTTGTGTCACCTGCATAACGCAGATTGTTGATGAGTCTTCCTCCAATCCTGATGCCACACTTTACCTCATACAGTCCAGTCTCCAAATAGTATGTTCTGCCTATAGGTTGAAAAGGTATGGATATAGGACACATCCCAGGCATACACCCTTCCCAATTTTGAATCATGTAGTTTTTTTCCTTGCTCTGTTCTGAAGACTGCCTCCTGGTCCTACTATAGGTTTTTTCATTAGCATGATCAAGTGTTCTGGGATTCCCATTCTTCTCAGATTTAGCCACAATTTGTTGTGATCCACACAGTAAAACGCCTTTGCATAATCAGTGAAACACAGATAGACATTCCTAATGGTAGCTACAATATCCATAATACCACGACCCCTTCTAGACCCATCCTGCACTTCTGGAAGTTCTCTGTTGATGTGCTGTTCCAGTTGTTTTTGGGTAATCTTCGGCAGAATCTTTCTTGCATGTGATATCAGGGATATTAATATAAGGATAGCATGTATGGGAACTCAAGGAGGGGAGGGCTGAGGATGGGTAAGGGTGAAACCACAGAGTTACACAGATTACTGGGTGGGGGTGGGGGAGGGAAGTAAATGGAAAGGACGTGGGTGAAAAGTTAGTGTAATGATGGGCAAGTCCAATAGTGATTAATTTTAAAAAGCATAATGCATAAGAATAATTGTATGAAATACAATGTATATCAATTTTGTAAGCAAACCAATAAAGAAAAATCAGTACACAGTTTTTAGGAAACTGCTCATTGTGTATTATTTTTATGAATACTATTTGCTAGACAACACAATCTATAAAATTATTATTAATATAGCCTTTACATTACTTTTTTATCTTTATCAGGCTGTGCTCTAGATTATCAGAAAGGAACTGTTGTGGGGAGGTCCTTTTCTCTCAGCTGGCGAAGTCACCCAGATGCAACTGAGCCCATGAGGTTTAGGAGTGCAACCACATCTGGTGCCCCAGGGGCTGAAAAAGCAAGAAACATTGTTCGTCACAAAGCAACTGGTAAACGTTTATTTAAATATTTCTCAAAATTCTTTTTGCTGTCTAAAATTGAGTTACAAGTTCTTAACGTTTTAAAATTCTACTCAGATCCTAAATATTAGACCTGCTAAATTTGAAATATCCTTAAAGTTAATTGCTTAGTTAGTTTCTATCTAGGTCTCCCATTGTGAAAAAGAACTTGAAAGAATAATTGTCAGAGAGATATTTGAGCAAAATGCAGGTGTCACATCAGCCTGAAATAAAATAGATTATTAATAATCAGCACATTCAGTTCATTATTTTCATTGTTAATTTTAAAAGAGTGTAACTACCTGACAATGAAAAAGAGAATTCTTCACTTAGTAGTTTTAGAATTCAGTAAGATAGATTTTGTTTCTTCAGAAAATTGAGCCTTTTGTGTCTGTAGATGGTGTTTCTACAGCTTCCTCTAATTAAGCACTTGACTGAGAACCTAGTTAATGGGGTTCCTTTGCTATAGTTTAAAACCAGAAAATTTTATAAAGTAGACGTATATCTAGAATTTAAGAACAAAACCTTCCTTTCCCCCCATTTGGTGCTGAAGCTATAATTCAGATTTTTTTAAAAAAAAATCCTTATAGTCCTCTCTTGATTATCATAAGTACGGTCATGCATGTGCTGTTGATGTTCAGCATGTTGACTTCAGAAAACCATAACGTTTCTCCCAAGTTGTAAAACAAAGATTCATTTACACTGTATATTATTTTACAGTGTTTAGGGAACCCTGGTAAGGATTTGTGCTGCCAGCTCAAGGGAGGTAGTTAGAATCTACCAGTTGCTGCAAGGGAGAAAGATGCATAATCTCTTCCTATGTGATATCCAGCCTCAGAATCCCCGCTGGAGGGTCAAGCTAGTGCTGACTCAGCAACATGGAATTGAGCGGTCGTGTTTAGTAAAGGCTTAATACAAATAGCTTAGAATCTTGCTGGAGTTTTAATGAAAACCTACCTGCCTAGATTTTCTAGAAACCTTTTCAACCTTTGAGTTATAGTAATAATAAAAATGATTATTTAAAACAAAAAAAACTTTAATGAACAGATTATTGCATGTTACTTGTTTTATATGTCCATATTTAGCCAAAATATAGCCAGAGTTCAGACTTTTAGCAAGTAATTTAACAGGTGGTGACTACAATATGGTAGAGGTGCTACTATGTTTTAGAAAATCCTGAGTGCAATAATGTTAATAGGTCATTCTTATCAGTCTTCTGAGGTTTGTAAGATGGGATGGGTTTGCAGCAACTAGTTTACTGAAAAGCAAGAAAATCATGACTTTTATAGAATTTGTTGAATTAACAACAGGAATAAAAAATAAGCCTTACTGGGAACCTTAACCTGTGAAAAAGAATGAAGCTCATGAGAACTCTTAGAACCTGAACTATCATCTTTCTGTTATTTTACACCTATCTCTATATATACATGTATTTTATATTTATAAAATTATATACTTTTTATAGCATGTAAATAATGCTCTTTGAAGATTTTATTATTAGCATAAGGTTTTCTAAAATTAATTTGTGTAGGTTGACTATTAGCCATTTACTCTTGTTCTATTACTTTTATATAATGAGAGTTACGTATTTGTTGTTTTTAGAGTTTTGCTTTTTCCCTTTTCTTTTAAAAAGACTCAGAATATTTCATGATGGGTTTTTACATTTTAGTAGAGGCACCTTTATTTATAAGAGCAATTTATGAAGTAAATGTTTTGCTTTTTACAATGTTTGTTATTGAAGACCCATAGAAAAATACTATTTTTTTGGAGAGAGAACTATTATATTATTTGCTCAATAGATTTTAGGTAGGTAAAGAATATATCACTGTTGAGCAGGCAATAGAGTGTAAAGATTCTGTTGTAGAATGGAGAACTGACAGTGTAGAGACCACACTAGTTTATAACAATTCAAGAATTATAACTTTGTCCTTGATTGTGACTGATAAAGCTCTGCCATCTGAGATTACAGAATGATTAAAGCAAATTTTTATTTCCCCACAAAATTACTCTTCTGAACTTTATAATTTCTAAAATATCTAATGATTACTTTCTTTAAAAAATACGTAGTCATTTGAGATATAAAAGGAAAACTTAACAACACTCAAGGGAAAGTCTCCGCTTTATTGAGAAGTCAACAAATTTTTAGAAAATTTAAAGGCAGTAAGTTTGATCTTGACATGGAAGTTGTTTTAATTTAAATATGTTTTACACAATGAACTATTCTGTAGTCATGTTGCGTCTTGTTCTCATGAGACAAACAATAATTGATTGAAAAAAAAGTGGTTGGTTTTTTTTTTTTTTTTTTACTTTTAATGAACATAAGCTATGTACAACACAACACACGTAGACGAACAGAAAGGGCAACCTAGATAGAACTGACAAGCATGGAAATACAAAGGAAGAGGAACAGTTGTAAGCAGACACTAGTGATTGGAACATAGAATGTGAGAACCATGAATGTAGGAAAATTAGAACTTGTTAAGAAAGAAATGGAACACATAAATATTGACATACTAGGCATTGGAGAGATGAGATGGACTGGCATGGGCATTTTGAGTCAGATGATCATATGATATATTATTCTGGAGATGGAAAGGCGAGGAAAAATGGAGTTGCTTTCATAGTTAAAAAAGAAATTTCTAGATCTGTCTTGAAGTACAACATTGTGAGTGATAGGATTATATCCATATGCTTACAAGGAAGTCCAGTGAACGCCACTATCATTAAGATATACGCACCAACAACCAGAGCCAAAGAAGAAGAAATAGATGATTTCTACCAACTCTTACAGTCAAAGATAGATCGAACATGCAATCAAGATGCATTGATAATAATGGCCGACTGGAACGCAAACGTTGGGAATAGGGAGGAAGAATCAGGAGTTGGAAAACATGGACTTGGTGACAGAAATGAAGCTGGAGATAGAATGATTGAATTTTGCACAATCAGTGACTTATTCATTGCAAATACGTTTTTTAAGAGACATATACGCAGGTTATACACATGGATTTCACCTGATGGTATGCATAGGAATCAGATCGATTACATCTGTGGAAAAA
>NW_006399922.1:3546910-3552402 GCF_000299155.1 Elephantulus edwardii | reverse complement strand
GTCAACACTCTTGGCACCAGTAGCCAGGAAATAAAAAAATGTATTGCGATGGGAAAGTCTGCTGTTAGGGACCTCTCTAAAGTACTCAAGAGTAACGGTGTCTCTCTGGAGACTAAGGTGCACCTGATACAGGCAATGGTTTTTGCAGTCGCTTATTATGCATCAGAGAGTTGGACAATGACTAGGGAGGATAGAAGGAGAATTGACGCCTTCTAGTTGTGGTGCTGGAGAAGAGTATTGAATGTACCATGGACTGCCAAGAAAACAAACAGATTCACCCTAGAGAGGGTTAAACCAGGCTAGTCCATGGAGGCAAGGATTCTGGGGCTTCGTCTGACATACTTTGGACATGTTGTAAGGAGAGACAGGTCTTTAGGGAGGACATCAGTGACGGGTAATCGGGATGGGTGTGTCAGAGGCAAAGAGATTGGGACAGGATAGAGCAGGGTTTCGGGCTGTTGTACATAGGGTCGCTATGAGTCGCAAACGACTCGACGGCACACAACAACAACATGCTAGTCATGTTTGTAATTCTATTGTCATGTTAAATAAAGTCACATAAAGGAAACAGCAAACAAACCTTTATAAGAATAAAACTAGTTTTACTAATGGAAGTTTAATATTTGAGACACATTATCCTGTTTCTGGTTTTGCACATGTTTCTCAAATATGTGTAGCAAATTTGAAAATACCATAAAATAGATATTAAGGTTATAAATTTGATGTAATTAAGAATTATAATGTAGAAGGATGAGTTTTATGGAGAATTTTTTATTCTACTTTTTAAATACCTGTTTTTTTACTGATGAATTTTATTTGTAAATGTTCTTAAACTTTTCAGATATTAAATTTACCAAGTGATTTGCTTTTAAATGCAGTCACCTCTTGATAAACTAATTTGTGATTTATTTATTATCTGTAGAACAGTTTTAACCCTAGGCTAGATATTTTTCTATCTTCAGTCATTTTGAACTGATGATCATTTTTTCTCAAGTAATTAAGCAAACCAAATTTTTGTTGTAAATCTGGCACAAGACATAAAATGCATTCTAGAATAAATCGTTTACTTAGGGATTGCCCTTTTCTACTGTATCTTTAAAATGACTGAAAGTTGACTGTGTTTGGAGACTGATTGAGTAGGGTGCTTTGTTCTGAATTTGTTTAAATGTTAATAAAAACCATGAGTGATACTCTAATGTCCTTCTGACATAATTGTTACTTTGTCTTTCCTGGAAGCTAAGCGAAGCCAGTCTGTCAGCAACTGTGTTCACCTTTCAGAGGCTTTGGCCACCACTAAGAGTGTCCCGCTCCTCCACACCATGAACGCTATCTTCCCTGGCCTCTATTCCTCCTCTTGCTCTTACAGCCTTTCAGGTACAGTAACACAGCAGGTACTGTGTCCAGCAGGTCTGACTTCTCTCACTGCTGAGCTTGGCTTCCACATTCATATCCACATCACATACAACATGCTTCACCATGTACTGCCTTTCCATTTTACAGATAGTAGTAATTCTTTTTATGTGGATTGATGTTTAGCATACATTAAATAATAATAATAATAATAACCACCTAACTGGTTGTTATTATTATTATTATCTAATATTCACATTTAAGAGTTTTTAAAATTTGTTTTTTTAAAAAGCCAACAAAAGTGCTAATTTCCAAAACAAAGGAACTTTGGTCCTGGGGTTCCTTGTTGTTATGTTCTTGTTAGGTGTCCTTGATTGGACTGTGACTCATAGTGACCTTAAGAACAACAGGCTGTCAGGCCCTTTCCTGCACGGTCTTCATGAGCTCTGCTATGTTGAAACCCATTGTTACAGCTACTATTAATCCATCTCATTGAGGTTCTTTCTATCTTTCACTGACCCTCTGTCTTTACTAGCATGTCTTCTTCCAAGGACTGGCCCCTCCTAACAGCATGTACAAAGTGTATGAGATGCAATTTCACCATCTTTACCTCTAAGAATCACACTGGTTGCACTTTCTGCAAGATTTTATATTCTTTTGTAGTTCATGCAGCCAGCTTAACATGGAATTTAAGCATACGTAGTTTATCCAGCATTTTTTCTAGTTTATTAGGCTATTTATCAGGATATTATAGCATCCAAAGAGATTTTTGGTCTGTTGTTATATGGTGTTGTTGAGTCACTTCAATAAAAGGGTTTAGTTGCTCTACAGTGAATGGTTGGGTCTATATCTAGTTACTTTTCAGTACTTCTGAAGGCAGTGGTGATCCAGCAGTAGAATACTTACCTTCCATGTAGAGACTTGGATTCGATTGCCAGCTAGTGTATCTGAAGTACAACCACCACCATCTGTCAACAAGGTTCAGCACAGCTTCAGCCGAGCTTCCAGGCTAATACAGTCTAGAAGGAAGAGCCGGAGGATCTACTTATAAAAAAATCAATCAATGAAAACCATCTGGTCATAATGAGCCATTAATCAAGGGCAAACTTGATGGCTGCTAAGAGAACAAGCAGGTCTGTCTTAGAGATGGTGAAACAGGCTGCTTCTTGGAAGCAAGGATTTTGAAGCTCCATCTGACATACTCTGGGCATGTTGCATGAAGGGACCAGTCTTTGGAGAGGGATATCATACTTTTAAGGGTAGAGGGACAGTGCAAGAAAGGAAGACCCTGGATGAGATAGATTGACTCAGTGACTAGGGTATTGGGGTTAGGTGTGTCAGAAATGATGAAATTGGCTCAGGATAGAGCAGGGTCAGAGCTATTATACATAGGGTTGCTCTTAGTTACAAGCAACTCAATGTCACATAACAATAACAATAGCAATAGCAAAATAAAACCTTCACTAAAGAGGAAAATATTTGTGTCCTTTTTTTATTTTCAGAAGTTTAGCTTAATGATGTGGTTGTTATGTGCCATTGAGTCGACTGCAACCCTATGTACAGGAGCTCTGAAGCCTGCCCTGGACTGAGCTTGTCTCACTGATTACAACACCCCAACCTCCGTTGCCCACGTCACTGGATCAGTCCATCTCACCTGGAGTCTTCCTCTTCTGCACTGTCCCTCTACCCTTCTAAGAATGATGTAATTCTTGAAGGACTTGTCTCTCCTGGCTATGTGCCCAAAGTACGTGAGATGGAGCTTCAAAAGCCTCGCTCCAAGGAAAAACTTGGTTTCACACTCTCCACAACAGATATTTTCTTGGTGGTCCTGATATGTTCAAGACTCTTCTCCAGCCCCACAGTTCAAAGGCCTCAATTTTTTTTCTGTCATCCTTAAACATTGTCCAGCTCTCTGATGCATAGCAAGTAATTATGAAGATTATGGCCTGGATTAAGCACATCTTTGTCTCTAGAATGAGTTGGTTGCTTTTCAGTACTCTAGAGAGGTCTCTGACGGCAGATTTACCTGATGCAATTCATCTTTTGATTTTCCGACTGCTGGTGCGAATAGTGTTGATTATAGTGTTGATTACAAATGAGCAAGCTGTAATTGTTAACAACCTCAAACTCTATCTATCATAATGCTGCCAGTTGGCCCAGTGGTGAGAATCTTTGTCATCTTGATGTTGAGCTTCAATTCATATTGAAGACTACAGTCCTTGACCTTCTGTAACAAACATTTCAGGTCCTGCTCAGTCTCAGCAAGCAAGGTTGTGTCATTTGCATAAAGCAGTTTGTTGATGAGTCTTCCTCCAGTCCTGCTGCCACATTCCTCCTTATAAAGCCCTGCTTCCCGAATGATCTGTTGTGCATATAGATTGAAAAAGTATGGAGACAGGATGCATCCCTGATGCACTCCTTTCCTGATTTTGAACCATGCAGTATTTTCTTGCTCTGTTCTGAGGACAGCTTCCTGGTCCAAGTATAGTTTTCACATAAGCACAATTAAGTGCTCTGTGATTCCCATTTTCCTCAAGGTTAGCCACAATTTGTTTTGATACATACAGTCAAATGCCTTTTTGTAATCAATGAAACATCCATTCCTCTAATACTCTCTGCTTTCTGCCAAGATCCATCTGAAATTGGCAGTAATGTCTCTAGTGCCACAGCCTCTTTTAAACCCACCTTGTATTTGGTAGTTCTCTGTCAATATACTGTTCCAGTCCTTTTTGGATAATCTTTAGCAAGATTTTGCTAGTGTGTAATATTAGTGATATTGTTGAATTGTCTCGATGAATATATAAAATAGTTCATTGTTTAATTTATGTAGTAAGAGGTATAAGGTTAGTTTTACTAAGACTGCAGATGACTCTGTTTTCTCTGTAATGCGCTCATTTGTCTGTACACACATACATGCATATAACAGACATTGTGCTCACAAGAATCTGGCGTGCATCTGCAGTGCAGTTTTTAAACGTTGTTAATGGTGTGCTATTTGCCTTCACTGCAGTATTAACGATCCTCAGAAACACATTTGTCTCATGTAAATACTGAGGCTAAAAACTGTTAAGAATGGAACAGTTTAAAAGCAATACATGATAGGGTATTATGGTTATCACAAGAGTCCAGAATGAAGGTTGCATAGTGGAGTGTACTGGGGGGTGGGGTGGGGGGGTTTGTATACCAATGAGGGAATTTTTTTTTTACTTTTCAAAGAGAAGAGCGAACTGGGTGGGGGGAGGTGTGGGCAGGGAAAGTGCAAAAATTGTGTGCATCTAAAAATTGGACAGTAAATAGGAAACCAAAGACTTGATGCCTTTGAATTGTGATGTTGGTGAAGAGTATTGGATAGATTTGTATTGTATTTGTTTTGTAGTATTTTATTTATTTATTTAAATTTGTATTGTAGTATTGAATAGTATTGAATTGGTTTGCCAGAAAAACAAACCGAGATGTCTTGGAGGAAGTATGGCCAGGGTACTCCTTAGAGACATATATGGGAAACATTGTCTCACATACTTTAGACATGCTTTCGAGAAGGACAGGTGATGAGATGCATTGATAAAGTGACTGAAAGAATGTGCTGTTGAGGAGATTTTGAAGATAGCACAGAATAGAGCAAGGTTCAGATCTGTTGTTTATACTATCACTTGGAGTGCTGGTTCACTAGATAACACCCAACAACTATAGCATTTACAGACCCTGAATATACTAAATGTTATTTTTCTAATTGTCGTAGTAGTAATTAGAGTATCTGCAGCTTTCTGAAATGCAAAGAATATTATCCTGGTACTTACTCAAAAGCCTTGTTCAACTTGCATTGATTTCAGCTCCTTGGAAATTTTCACTGTCAGGAAGAACTCATTCCTTGGCTTGGCTGACCCTTTGGAAAGTACAGAAGCACCAAGCCATAGAGTCAATATGTATCTCCTGTGCTTTTAGGCTCAAGTTCATGCATAATGTTTTAGAAATTGGGAATTTGCTCTATTAATGTTGTTTATATGACATTTTATTTTAAAATTTTTATTATTGAAAATGACAATTTGTTTAATAGGAGTAAGTAAAACTGTCTTAGACTAGAACGCTTATGAAGTTACTTTAAAAAATAAACCTCTAGAATATATTAAATTTTCTAAAGAGTT
>NW_006399922.1:3535819-3540715 GCF_000299155.1 Elephantulus edwardii | reverse complement strand
CCCCGTACACTATCCTCTTGGAAAAGTAAAAGAAAAATTCTTTCAGTGTTTTACAATCCCTCCCCCAAGGTCCACTCCACTATGCAGCCTTCGCTCTGGACTCCTGTCATGACAAAAATACCCAATCATATATCCCAGTTTTCTCCCTCATATGTTTCAATGCAGTATACATTATTGAACCCCTCTTTCTCAGTCTCCCCCCAACCTCAAGGTCAGTCCTTGAGGTTTTACAACAGTGGCACCATGCAGTATTTGTCCTATTGTGACTGAGATATTTCACTCAGCATAATGTCCTCTAGAATCACCCATTTTGAATAATATTGCATGGGTTCCTTGTTTTTCCTTGTAGTATATATTTTTAAATTTTATCATCTTTTTAAAATTATTAGTCTTAATGAAAGTTTACAGAGACTGAGGATTTCCATCCATTCATTGTTGTACTTTTAGTATATTCTTAATGTACAGTATGTGACTTGGCTAAGAAATGTACATTTACAAATCAGGAAGTTAGATTTAAATTGTGGGGTAAAAGAATTTAAAATTCCTTTCACAGTGTTTGATTTAGTAATCTGCTGCAGGGATTATCCAAGGCACATTTGACATCACAGTTCTCTCTTCCCATCCTAGTCTTGGATGTGCCTGCTTTCAGTATTTCTGGTTATTTCTTTTGGCTTGGACTGTTTCCATCTGAGAAGTCCCTACCAGCAGTTTTAGAAATACAAAGTCTTAAAAGCCGCATTAGCCAGGCTGTTCAAAAGGCTTAGCAGCTGGTGGTGTCAGGTCTTCTTCCGTCTGTTGTTCGGACACTGCAGTTTGGAATCAGTGAGGCAGTGCTGTCTTGTCTCCCACCAGATAGCAGTATTCTCTATCTTTTTTAGAAAATGCTGCCCAGCAGTGTTGGCACACATATTATCTGCTTTTGCTCATAGCCCAGAAACCAGCATCTTGCATGCTTTGTCATCTGGTTTAAGGAAATCAAGTCCTCGTGCCAGTGATTTTATGTGAATATTAGGAAGCTCTTGGGCTCCCTCTACTGATATAATTTAACAAGGAAGATTGTTAACAAATAAATAGGGAGTCCTAGTGACATTGACCCTCCATTTTTCCAAGTATTTTGTCCCTTTCTAACGAATAGCCTTGCCTAGCTAGATGTCCAAAGTATGACAGATGAAGCTATACCATTTTGGACTCCAAGGAGCCCTCTGGCTACACTTTTTTCAAACATTTATGTTCTATTTTCTGTAGTATTTCAGAGATGATGAAGATGGCATAGGACAGGGCATGGTTCAGGTTAGCTGTTCAGAGAGTTGCTGTGAGTCATACGCCTAACAAAAAGTACAGTCACATTGGGAGCTCTGGCAGCCTAGTGGTAAAAAACTGTTTTGTAATTCTGAAGGCACATGCTTCAAATCCACCAGCTGCTCCATAGGAGAAAGATTCATCTTGGAGAAGATTAAACCAAGCCTACTCCTTGGAGGCAAGGATTCTGGGGCTTCGTCTGACATACTTTGGACATGTTGCCAGGGAGGGTGGAGGGACAGCGCAGGAGGGGAAGACCCTCTATGAGATGGATTGATTCGGGGACTGGGGTAATCGGGATGGGCGTGTCAGAGTCAGTGCGGTTGGCGCAGGATAGAGCATAGGGACGCTATGAGTCGCAAACGACTCGACGGCATATAGCAACAGCGACAACAGTATCCAGAAAGGAAAAAATAATGGCTTGAAGCACTGGAATGGGAGAGTAATACACTGAGACATTTCTGGAGCTAAGTGTATGAGGTTGGATTGTAGAAAGACAAGGTAAGCCTCACACATTGGAAGGACCAAAACCATAATATCATGTTTGAGTCAGGTACCACTGTCTTTGGTGGGGCAGTGCTGCTTGAAACTGCTCAAAATCTGAGGGCAAGATATTGGGTTATTATGCAATGTAGACACTCCCCTTCTTCTGTAAATGGAGATTAAATTTCTTGAAAGACTTTGAGCTATAATATTTCCTGTTCTGGTGGCTCTCTTCCTATTTTATTATAATTTTTAAAATTAGTTTGTTTTTCTGAATTTTAAATAATTCAGTAATGTTTGGAAGTTGTCTGCAGCAGCTGGATTCTACAAAAGCTTATTTGCTGGTTCTAGTGATGCTAAGGGTGGAATGTTGACTCACTAATGGGTGTGAGATGATGTGATTTGGCTTCCTATTTAAAAGGGCATTTGGTCAGCAATATGGGACTGGAATCCAGTTTGGAGGTTTTCTGCAGCAACCGGATTCTACAGAGGCTTGTTTGCTGGTTCTGGTGAAGATTAAGGTGGATTGTAGACTTACTAATTGATGTGAGATGATGTGATTTGGCTTCCTATTTAAAAAGGCATTTGGGCAGTTGGGCCTGTGACCCTCAGGCCTGGTTTTAATGTGTGTGTTTTTTTTTCCAAACATTCTTTTAAGTGGTATAGCACTGCTCTGTCCATTTGCTTACAGAGGTAACTTGTGGTTGTTATGCTAAACACTGTGACACTTATGTGTCAAATGCTATAATGATTACCCATGGTGGACAGTGTTTGGTGGAGCTTCCTCGTTAAAACAAGCTTGGAAGCAAGCATTCCTAAATGGCTTGCCTCCAGAAAACTCTATGAACATGGAGAAACGATGAAAGTTATACAAGTATTCAGGTCTTTTGTTCATAGGTTTGCTATGAGTCATCTACGACATGATGGCACTTACCAACAGCAATGTAGAGGATGAATACATTTATATTGCTTGTTACTCTAAAAAAAAATTACTGGTTTTGGTGACACTTATTTGACTGAACTAGGCAGACAAATTCTTAAAGACATAGTTGAAACTGGTACATTAAGGTCTTATTTTATTAGTAAATTTTTGAGAATTTTAATTTAGTCTTTAGTGTGATTTGAAAGCTGCTTATAAAGTAAGTGAAGGTGATGAAAGAATCGTTCAGTTGGTGTGGTTCAGTTTCAGAGTGAGTGTAAGTAGTAGTTGTCTATATTCTAGACATTGTGAAGGGATGGACCCTAGAGTTGCCTGTCTTACTGCTTACTGCTGAGCTTAGAAGTAGACCTTTGTATGAAAAGGGATGGCTTTGTCCCTACTTTGGATATGTAAATTCATCAGAAGTTTATACCTATATTTTGTGTCTCTCTGTGGCAAAATGAAGCTTTTGACTTTTTGACACTGAGAAGAGGAAGACAGACACAGTGTGGGCAGGGTGTGTTTTTGACAGGTCTGTCTACTTTTACAGCCTATGTCATCTGTTTATACATCTCTGTTGAGAGCCTTTGTACTAAATTTACAATACTTTTATATTTGACTTCTTGGTTAGAGTGAAGTACCAACATCATTATCCTGATCATTTGGGAACCAAGTGTTCTTTTCAGGTGCAGAATTGGGTGACACTGCCAGTTGAGATAATACAGGATGAATTTTGTCCAATCTTATCTTAGAAATAGTGAGATTTTTGTTAACTAAAATGTTTAAGAAAGTAAAGGCTCCAGTTACCTAGGTAGAAATATTCATGACTCTTTGAATGAACATGGAGTTTCTAGCAGTATATTTACTTGCAAAAACCGGTGGCAAGTATCAGTGGAAGGGTGTGCCCAGGAGAAGTGAGGGGACCAGGCTCAGGTTAGCACAGGAGAGGGCCTAATATGACCCTTTCTAGATGCCTCCTAGAAAATTTTTCAAGGAACACTGCCTAAGAGCAGATGAGTCAGCAGGAGGAGGAGCACAACAGGTACATGTAATTGTGGTGTTGCTCAAGAGCAAAGTGGGTAAGTGCCCTCCAGGTGGGAGTCTCATGTTTGGGTTAAGAGAAGAGAGCCTGTATTTCTCCCTGAGAAAGTCCAGTGTGAGCTACTAGTAGTATCAGAAGTGAGAGAAGAACTGTCATCAGGCCAGGCTATGAGGTGGAGGCCAAACATATCCTTCCAGTCTCTAACATTTTTACCAATTTTGACACCAGCGGTCTCCATGACACTGCTTCTCTTTTGAGTACAATAATTTGTGGCACTGGCTAAACACAACTCACAGATCATTATCACAATTATATGGCTTGTTAAGGAAGTTGCAGGTTATATCTTGAGACAGAATCAACTTGAAAGTAAGAAGAACAACTCCTAAGCCAGTTTGTTTAGAAAGTTTCTAAAAATGAGAGGTCTCAGCTTCTTAGATGTGTTACCTGGCCGACCCTAGTCTGGCAACTGTTATAGCTGTTTTAACTCCTAGACACATTCAATTTTGCTTGAAAGTCAGCTGCCCAAAGGTCTTTAATGCTTTCTCTCCATGGGTATAGTCCTCCTACCAAGAGTGTGAATTGACTCATACCTCAGTGTTCACATTATTCACACAGTAAATGGTCCAGTCCCTTTGCAGGATTGTGGCCTAGCAAGTCTTTTTGACAAAACTAGATATCCAGAGCAAGAAGGGCCGTAGGTAAAGAGAGTCCTCTCAACCAAAGTGATATAAAACTGTTCAGTAGAAATCTTATTCTGGATAATTGTATATTTGGGTTTTTTTATTTTCTTAAATTTTATTAATTTTAATGAACATTCAGAGAGATTTTGGATTTCCATTTATTCATTGTTGCATTATTTTCTCTACGCGCCCCCGCAGTTCATTCTTCTTTTTTTTTTTTTACCTTGAAAGTCTGTTTTAATTGTCCTATTGCCACTGTGCTTGTCAAAGCCAGTTCTGATTAATCTCCTTTGTTAGTGTGTCCTTTGCCATTCCCTATCACTCCTCCCTGAGAGAGACTTCACCCTGATTCGTAAGGAAAAGGGGACCAGCGTATTCTCTTAGCTACTTCCTGCTGAAAAGGGACACTGTAGGATTCAGGGTGAAGATCATCTCTCACTACTCTAAAGGGCCCCTTTGGCAATAGGAAACAC
>NW_006399922.1:3532326-3535719 GCF_000299155.1 Elephantulus edwardii | reverse complement strand
AACTCTTTAGAAAATTTAATATATTCTAGAGGTTTATTTTTTAAAGTAACTTCATAAGCGTTCTAGTCTAAGACAGTTTTACTTACTCCTATTAAACAAATTGTCATTTTCAATAATAAAAATTTTAAAACAAATTCAGGCCATGAATGGCAATACTTAAGGATGCTTTGGGTAGAGTGTTAAATGATCCAAGAAGCATTAAAAGAAGGTTGAAGGAGGATACAGAGAAACTGTACCAGAAGAAATTGGCTGACACAGAAGAATTTAAAGAAATGACATATGAGCAATATCCTGTGGTGATGAAGGAGGAAGAAAAATTGCTCTGAAATAATTGGCAAAAACAAGGCTCCAGGAGTTGACGCCATACCAATTGACATTTCAACAGACAGACACTGCCCTGGATGAGCTCACTAAGTTGTGCCAAGAAATCTGGAGGACAGCCAACTGGCCGACTGACTGGAAGAGATCGATATTTGTTCCCATTCCAAAGAAAGGTGACCTGACACAGTGCAGAAATTATTGAACAACATCATTAATATCACATGCAAGCAAGATTCTGCTGAAAATTACCCAAAACGGCTGGAGCAGCACATCAACGGAGAACTGCCAGATGTGCAAGCTGGGTTTAGAAGAAGTCATGGTACAAGGGATATTATAGCTAATGTTAGATGGATCTTAGCAGAAAGCAGAGAGTACCAGAGGAATGTCTATCTGTGCTTGATTGACTATGCAAAGGCATTTAGCTCTGTGGATAACAAAAAGCTGTGGCTAAATGGGAATCGCAGAACATTTGATTGTGCGTATGCAAAACCTATACTTGGACCAAGAGGCATTCGTCAGAACAGAGCAAGAAGACACTCATGGTTCAAAAGTCAGGGATGTATTCTGTTAGGAGGAATGTGGCATCAGGATTGGTGGAAGATTCTTCAACAACCTGTGTTATGCAGATGACACAGCCCTGCTTGTTGAAACTGAGGAGGACTTGAAGCGCTTGCTGCAGAAGGTCAAGGACTGCTGCCTTCAATATGGATTAAAGCTCAACATCAAGAAAACAAAGATTCTCAACACTGGGCCGTATGGATGGTGAAGAGATTGAGAAAGTTAACAGTTTAACAGTTTTCATTTGCTTGGCTCCACAATCAACACTCTTGGTACCAGCAGCCAGGAAATCAAGAGATGAATTGCACTGGGAAAGCCAGCTGTTAGGGACCTCTCCAGAATAGTGAAGAGCAATGACATCAGTCTGGAGACTAAAGTGCGCCTGATCCGGGCTACAGTCTTTGCAATTGCGTTCTGTGCATCAGAGAGCTAGACGATGACTAGGAATGATAGAAAGAGATGCCTTTGAGCTGTGGTGCTGGAGAAGAGTGTTGAATAATACCATGGACTACTAGGAGAACAAACAGATTTGTCCTGGAGAGGGTGAAGCTGGGCTGCTACTTGGAGTCAAGGATTCGGAAGCCTCATCTGACATACTTTGAGCATGTTGCAAGGAGGGACCAGTCCTTGGAGAGGAACATCATATTTGAGAGAGTGGAGAGATGGCTCAGGAGAGGAAGACCCTCTCGGTGAGATGGATCATCAATTCATTGGTTGTGGTAGTGGGAGTAGGTGTGTCAGAGACAATGAGGTTGGCACAGAACAG
The DNA here is from genome assembly GCF_000299155.1 of Elephantulus edwardii. Lineage (NCBI taxonomy): Eukaryota > Metazoa > Chordata > Mammalia > Macroscelidea > Macroscelididae > Elephantulus > Elephantulus edwardii. Next base: position 3,534,074 of record NW_006399922.1, on the reverse strand, counting down.
AACAGGGTTTAGGTTTATTTTACATAGGGTCGCTATGAGTCACAAGCGACTCAATGGCACATAACAATGACAACAACAAACCACCAGAGGTGGGGCCTTTGTGCTAGCAGTGCAGCTCCCTATGGACTGCACCACCAGCACTCTCTATTGAAGGCCCAACTGTTCTCACTTAGTTAAGGTCCCAAAGGGAGCCATTAGGACCCCACAGAGCAAGAAGGCAAGCTAAAAACACTAAGTAATCACAGACTGTTCAGTCCAGGTCTTTCTTTTTCCCCAATCTGGCTTGAGAGGGAGAAGATAGTCGTGGATTAGATGGGCCCTGGACCAGATTCTTCTGAGGAAGAGAAGATTACAAATCAAACTGTGAACATGAAATTAGGTTAGAAAGTGTCTTGTGAGCTGGAGTTCATCTATTGCTAAGTCTGTACTCTGGAAATGAAACTTAGCTTTATCTTGCTGTCAGCACAGATACTGCTTCAAACATTTAATACCTCTTAACGTAGAGGGGAGAGAAAGTGTAGTTCATATTCTATTTCCTCACAGTCAGTCCTATTTTTGAGCCTATTGTTGCGACAACTGTGGCAATGTTACTGAAGGTCTACCTGTTTTTCACTGACTCTACCAAATATGATGTCCTTCTCCAAATGGTCTCTCCTTGGTAACATGACTAAAGTATGTGAGCTGAAGGCTAGCCATCCTTGCTTCTAAGGAGCATTCTGAGTGTAATTTTATAAGACAGCTTTGTTTTTTCCTCTGCACATGCATATTGAGTGATTTCAAGTATCGTTACTTGATTCAAAGTCACCTTCGTCCAACAAGTGATACAGCTTGGGTTGTTTGGCGTGTGTTTTTTAACACTCAGTAGAGAGCTTTTGCTGCAGATTGCCCTATGAAATGTGTCATTTTGATTTCTTATCTGTTTCTTTCATGGTCTTTGTGCATCCCAGTAAGATGAAAACCTTCATAACTTGGCTTTTTTTTCTTCCTCCTTGGTGTTACTTACTGAATCAGTTGTGAAGGACTTTTGTTTTCTGTTGAAGTACAATCCACATTAAAGGCTGTAGTCTTTGACTTTCAGTTAAAGTGTTTAAAATCCTCTTTGAAAAGTACTTTTTAATATGGACATATTAAAATTATTTTCATTTGTTAAGGAGTAATGACGAGAACTCTGGCGACTTAGTGGTAAGGAATTGCACTGCCAACTGAAAGGCACAGGGTTCAAATACAACAGCTACTCCTCAGGAGAAAGATAGGCAGTCTTCTCTTGTTCCATTTCTGACTTGGTGGTACATAACAATTAACATGGAATAATAAACACTACAGCTGATGATAAGGAGTGAGCACAATTTAAATATAAATTGCTCTTTCTTAACAAATGAAAAGTGCTCTGGTGGCTATGGAGAGGTAGTTGCTTTCACGAACCCAAATGCAGGTGATTCAAAGCCACCATCTGCTCCTTCAAAGAAAGATGGGCTATCTTCTTCAGTTCTATTTAGAGCCTTTGAAAGACTGCTTGGGGGGGTTAGTTACACCTTGATTCCAAATTCTAGACAATGAGAGAAAGTAACAAAGAAAAAGCCAGCAGAGGGAGCCCAAGAACTGATTTATAAAAAGGAAAATGTCATCAAAGTAATGTTTGGCAAAATAATGTACTCTTCACATCAACAAGGCAAAGAACAAGAACCATATGGTCCTATCAATTGATGCAGAAAAAGCCTTTGATAAAATCCAACACCCTTTCATGATTA
>NW_006399922.1:3526632-3530303 GCF_000299155.1 Elephantulus edwardii | reverse complement strand
GCTCAAGTCTCCTGTCATGACAGAAATACCTAATCACATATCCCTTTTAAACAGTTTTCTCCCTCATCTCTTTCAGTGCCGTACACATTGTTGAACCCATCTTTCTCAGTCTCTCCCCAACCCCAAGACAATCCTGTTTTACAACAGTGGCACCATGCAATATTTGTCCTTGTGTGACTGGGATACTTCACTCAGCATAATGTTCTCCAGAGTCAGCCATTTTGAATAATATTGCATGAGTTCCTTGTTTTTCAATGCAGCATAGTAGTCCATTGTGTGAATCTACCACGGCTTCTCTATCCATTCGTTTGTTGATGGGCACTTGGGTTGTTTCCAACTCCTTGCTACTGTGAACAAAGCTGCAGTAAATATGGGTGTGCATATATCTGCTTGGATGTCAGTTGTGGTCTCTTTGGGGTATATTCCCAGTAGTAGATTTGCTGGGTCAAATGGTATCTCTATTTGCAACTTTTTAGAAAGTGCCATACTACCTTCCACAATGGTTGCACTATTTTACACTCCCACAGTGAATAAGGGTTCCAGTTTCTCCACAACCTTGCCAGCATTTGTTGCTTGCTGTTCTGTTAAATTCTTCTATTTTGACTGGGGTGAGATGATATCTCATAGTTGTTTTAATTTGCATCTCTCTTAGAGCTAGGAATTTTGAACATTTCTTCATGTGCTTATTAGCCATCTGAATGTCGTCTTTGGTGAAGTGCCTGTTCATATCCTGTGCCCATGTTTCTATTGGATTATTTACCTTTATCTTGATGTGCTGCTCAAGTATCTTAGAAATTCTGGATATATGTCCTTTATCTGATATGTCATTACGAAATACTTTTTTCCCAGTCGGTGGCTTCCCTTTTTACCCTGCTGGAAAAGTTTTTTAGATGTGCATAGGGATTTGATTCTTTGAAGATCCCATTCAGCTATTTTATCTTCTTCTGATTGAAGGTTTTTCAGGATACTTGGAAGATTGTTTATGTTGTGGACGAGAACTTGTAGCATTCTTCCAAGCTTTTCTTTAATGAGGATTATAGTCCTTGGTTTTAGTCCTTGGTCCATGATCGACCTTGAGTTGGTTCTTGTGTATGGAGTGAGGTGTGGATCTTTCTTGAGTCTTTTGCAGATACTTTTCCAATTTTCCCAACACCATTTGTTAAAAAGGCTTTCATTTCCCCAGTTGACTGATTTCATCTCCTTGTCAAAAATCAGGTGACCATAGATAGATGGGCTGATCTCCGGATTCTCAATTATATTCCATTGATCTATGTGTCTGTCATTGTACCAGTACCATGCTGTCTTTACCACTATGGCAGTGTAGTAGGATTTGAAATCAGGTAGTGAGATACCTCCTACCATTCTTCTATTTTTAAGGAATGCTGTGCTTATTCGGGGCCTCTTTCCATTCCAAACGAAACCGGAGATTGCCTTTTCCATCTCCTCGAAGAATGCGATTGGTATTTTTATTGGGATTGCATTAAATGTGTAAATTACCTTTGGTAATATTGCCATTTTAATAATTGAGTCTTACTATCCATGAGCAAGGGATATTCTTCCACTTCTCATCATCTCTTTTTGTTTCTTGTAGTAATGTTTTGTAATTTTCTTTGAATAGATCCTTTGTGTTTCTGGTTAAATTTATTCCCAAGTATTTAATCTTGTGATTTGCTATTGTGAAGTTTATTGATTTTCTTAGTACTGGCTCTGTATTCTCTTTGTTACTGTAGAGAAATCCAACTGATTTTTGTATGTTTATCTTGCATCCTGCCACTTTGCTAAATTGGTCCACTGAGTCCAATAGTTTTCTTGCTGAGTCTTTAGGGTTTTCTAAGTATACTATCATGTCATCCACATAGAGGGATAATTTCACCTCCTCTTTGCCAATTTGAATACCTTTTATTCCCTTCTCTTCTCTTATTGCTATCACTAAGACTTCCAAAACAATGTTGAATAAGAGAGGTGATAGTGGGCATCCTTGCCTAGTTCCTGTTCTTAAAAGGAGTGCCTTTAACCTTTCTCTGTTGAGAACAATGTTGGCTCTTGGGATTTTATAAATTCTTTTTAGTATTTTGAAGAACTTCCCCTCTAATCCTATTTTGTTGAGTGTTTTAATCAGGAAAGGGTGTTGGATTTTGTCAAAGTCCTTTTCTGCATCAATTGATAGGATCATGTGGTTCTTGTTCTTTGCTTTGTTAATGTGATGAATTACATTAATTGTTTTCCTTATGTTGAACCTTCCTTGCATACCTGTTATGAATCCCACTTGGTCATGGTGAATTATTTCTTTGATGTATCATTGGATTCTATTGGCCCGTATTTTATTCAGGATTTATGCGTCAATGTTCACGAGAGATATTGGCCTATAGTTTTCTATTTTGGTGGTGTCTTTACCTGGCTTTGGTATCAAAGGTATGTTTGCTTCATAGAATGAATCTGGAAGAATTCCATCTTCTATTTTCTGAAATAATTTATGTACAATTGGTAACAGTTCTTCCCTGAGTGTTTGATAAAATTAATTTGTAAAACCATCAGATCTATCACTTTTTTTGATTGGGAGTTGTTGTATTACCGGGTCAATTTCTTCTTTTGTTATGGGTCTGTTCAGATGCTCAATTTCAGTTTGTGTTAGTTTAGGTAGGTTGTGCATTTCTAAGTATTTGTCCATTTCTCTAGATTTTCATATTTGTTTAAGTATAGTTTTTTATAGTACTCTAATGTTAGCTTTTTTATTTTAGTTGGGTCTGTTGTGAGGTTGACCGATTCATCTCTTATTCAGATTATTTGTGTCTTCTCCCTCTTGTGTTTTGTGAATTTTGCTAGTGGTTTATCAATTTAATTGACCTTTTCAAAGAACCATTTCCTAGTTTTCTTGATAGTTTCAATTGTTTTTCTGTTTTCTATTTCATTTATTTCTGCTCTAGTTTTTATAGTTTCAGTTTTTTTAAAGGGTGTTGCATTTTCTTGCTGTTCTTTTTCAGTTTGCTGGAGATAATGGGTTAGAGAATAAATAGTATGTTTTTCCTGTCTTCTGATGTGTTTGCTTATTACTATAAAGTGACCTGTGATTACTGCTTTGGCTGTTTCCCAGAGGTTTTGGCAAGTGGTGTTTTCATTGTCATTAGTTTCAAGAAACTTTTTAATTTCATTTTTTATTTCTTGTAGTACCTAGTCATGTTCAAACAAGGTGTTGTTCAGCTTTCAAATGTATGGTTTTTTTCTCCTTTATCGTCCTATTATTAATTTCTAATTTTGTAGCATTATGGTCTGACAAAATGGTTTGTATTATTTCCATGTTTTTGAATTTGTTGATGCTTGCCTTGTGACGTAGAATGTGATCTAGAGAATGTTCCATGCACATTGGAGAAGAAGGTATACTGTGCTTTTTTGGGGTGCATTAATTTATAAATATCTATGAGGTCTAATTGGCTTATTGTGTGATTTAATTCTTCAGTATCACTGTTGAGTGTGTTTTCTGGTAATTCTGTCTTTTCCTGAGAGGGGTGTATTGAAGTTCCGAGCACTATAGTAGTGTTACCTATTTCCTTTTCCAGTTTTGTTAATATTTGTTTTAAGTATTTTGCTGGTCTTTCTTTTGGTGCATAAATATTTATTATTGTTATGTCCTCTTGTTCTATTTACCCTTTCTACATTATGTAGTGACCTTCCTT
>NW_006399922.1:3524457-3524993 GCF_000299155.1 Elephantulus edwardii | reverse complement strand
GATTTTTCAGGATACTTGGAAGACTGTTTATGTTCTGGATTAGGAGTACTAGAATTCTTCCAAGCTTTTCTTTAATGACATTTATAGTCCTCGGTTTTAGTCCTAGATCCATGATCCACCTTGAGGTTTTTTTTTTGTTTGTTTGTTATATGGAGTGAGGTGTGGATCTTGCTTAAGTCTTCTGCAGATATTTTTCCAATTTTGTCTGCACCATTAGTTAAAAAGACTGTCGTTTCCCCATATAACTGATTTCATTTTCTTGTCAAAAATCAGTTGACCATATGTACATGGGCTGCTTTCTGGGCTCTCAATTCTATTCCATTGATCTATGCATCTGTCATTGTACCAGTACCATGCTATCTTAGTCACCAAGGCAGTGTAGTAGGATTTGAAATCAGGGAGTGAGATGCCTCCTACCTTTTTTCTATTTTTGAGGAGTGCTTTGCATATTCGGGGCCTCTTTCCATTCCAAATGAAACCAGAGATTACCTTTTCCATCTCCTTGAAGAATGGGATTGGTATTTTTATTGGGATTG
>NW_006399922.1:3523062-3524170 GCF_000299155.1 Elephantulus edwardii | reverse complement strand
CATAGAGAGATAATTTTACCTCCTCTTTGCCAATTTGGATACCTCTTATTTCCTTCTCTTGTCTTTTTGCTCTCGCTAAGACTGCCAATACAATATTCAATAAGAGAGGTGAGAGTGGGCTTCTTTGCCTAGTTCCTGTTCTTAAAGGGAATGCCTTTAACCTCTCTTTGTTGAGAATGATGTTGGCTCTTGGGTTTTCATAAGAACTTTTTCTATGTTGAGGAACTTCCCCTCTAATCCTATTTTGTTGAGTGTTTTCATCAGGAAAGGGTGTTGGATTTTGTCAAAGGCCTTTCCTGCATCAATTATTAGGACCATGTGGTTCTTTTTCTTTGCTTTCTTAAGATGATGAATTACATTGATTGTTTTCCTTATGTTGAACCAGCCTTACATACCTATTATAAAGCCCACTTGGTCATGATGGATTATTTCTTTGATGTATCGTTGAATTCTATTGGCCAGGATTTTATTCAGTATTTTTGCATCTATGTTCATAAGAGATATTGGCCTCTAGGTTTCTATTTTGGTGGTGTCCTTTCCTGGCTTTGGTATCAGGGATATGTTTGCTTCATAGAATGAATCTGGGAGAATTCCATCTTTCTCTATTTCCCGAAATAGTTTATGTAGAATTGGTGACAATTCCTCTTTGAATGATAAAATTCACTAGTAAAACCATCTGGCCCAGGGCTTTTTTTGGTCGGAAGTTGTTGTATTACCTTTTTAATTTCTTCTTTTGTAATGGGTCCGTTCAGATGTTCAGTTTCATTTTCTGTTAGTTTAGGTAGGTTGTGCATTTCTAGGTATTTGTCCATTGCCTCTAGTTTTTCAAATTTGTTTGCGTATAATTTTTCATAATAATCTAATGTTAGGTTTTTTTATTTTCGTTGGTTCTGTTGTGATGTTGCCTGACTCATCTCTTATTCATATTATTTGTGTTTCTTCTTTCACTTTGTGAGATTTGGTAATGGTTTGTCAATTTTATTGACCTTTTCAAAGAACCAACTCCTAGTTTTGTTGATAGTTTCAATTGTTTTTCGGTTTTCTATTTCATTTATTTCTGCTGTAATTTTTATAATTTCGGTTTTTTTAGAGGGTGTCGGGTTTTCTT
>NW_006399922.1:3503136-3522639 GCF_000299155.1 Elephantulus edwardii | reverse complement strand
AAGGTCAAGTTGGTTTATTGTATGGTTTAATTCTTCAGTATCTTTGTTGAGTTTCTTTCTGGTAGTTCTATCTTTTCTTGAGAGGGGTGTATTGAAGTCTCCAAGTATTATAGTAGTGTTGTCTATTTCATTTTTTAGTTTTGTTAATGTTTGTTTTATGTAGTTTGCAGGTCTTTCATTTGGTGCATAGATATCTATTATTGTTATGTCGTCTTGTTCTATTGACCCTCTCAGCATTATGTAATGACCTTTCTTTGTGATGTTGGCAGTCAGTCACTCCTCTTGAGTCACAGGGTGGCAGGCGGTTGCTCCCTACTTGCTCCTGGTGGGTGGGTTTCACAGTGGTTTGGCTGGTGTCTTTTGGCTGGGACTCAGCTGTCCTGTGTGTGGTTGAAATTCCAGCTCTCTGGCCGGCGCTGCCTTCCGGCGCTGCACGTGGCCTTCCTTCTGGCTGGTGGCTATACATTTATTTGTTAAAAGGGATAATGGAGCCAAGATTCCCATGTTTCCCTTTATCTATCTTCAGTTATATGTGTAGACAAGTGCTTTTGTATGTTACTTTCCACTCTCTTCCCCTTGAAAAGGTCCATTCCATGTGTCTTGCATCTTTCATTCCTTGGCGTGATTGTTCTTGAAATTCCAAATATCTTTTATGTTTTTCACCCATCTTTGTGGCTTATCTTTTGTTTTCTTCTCTTTGATAGTATAAGAAAGTGCTGTGAAGAATTTAATAGAAAAATATGTTCTTAGAAAAATATGTTCAGCAAAGGGGTAGTGTTGTCATGTACCCTTGAGTCAGAACCAGCTCTTAGGTGACCCTTCAACAGGCTTTCAAACTGGGAATTCCAAGGGAGAGGTTGTCCATCTTCTCCTTTTGAAGCAGCTCGTGGACTCAACCTTTTACATTGCCTTTACATTGGCAGTTTGACACCTTACCACTAGGCCACCAGAAATACCTTTAACAAGTGTAGTGAACTATTGTGTAAAATGCACATTATTTTGCTGTACAATATCTGTGGAGGAAAATACCTATATCTTCATTTTAGAATCAGCTTCTTTAATTTCTTAAGCTGTTATAATGTACTCTTTTGTGTTTTGTGTTAATGGTTACAGAAGTGGAAGAGTGTCATCAGTCAGAAAACACTCCCGGCCTGGAAGCAGGACCCCACCTGCTGGAGCAGTCACAGCAGCCAATCCTCCGGAGCAGCAGTACGTCTGATATGAGGGACTACCTGTGCCCAGATACTCCTCAGGGTGCGTAATGACTTTAATGCCTATTAAATGGCTCTACTTTTCTGGATGAGGGAAAAACAGGTTGCTGTCTATGTTTATTTTAACTGTATTTTACTTCAAGAAAGAAGCTCTGGTGTTGTATTCAGTAGCGTGTTGTGCTGCTAACCAGAAGACCAAGCATCTGGCAGCTGCTCTGTGAAAGAAGGATGCCCAGTCTCCTCGCATTCAGACTTAACAGCCTTGGAAACATGGGGGAGGATCCCTTTGAGTCAGGACTGACTTGATGGTGCTGAGTTGGAATTATTTGCAGGATTTTTGGCAGCACAGTGGTTAAAGCACTTGGCTACTAACAAAAGCAATGTCCATGGTTTGAACGTACCAGCTGCTCCCTGGAAGAAAGCTGAAGAATGTTTCTAGAACATGACAACCTTACGAACCCTGGGGGCAGTTCTACCCTGTCCTATGGGATTGCTGTGGCTTGAAATTGACTGTGGCAATGGGTTTGGGTTTTATTTATTGATTATAGTTTATTTAAGAAGACTGCTCTTTAATTTGATTGCAAGGATTTATTTCTGGCAATGACATATTTTCACAATTTTTATGTATTTTATCTAAACTATAAAGTATTTCCAGGTTTTTTTCCAAGATTGGCACGTTTGAAGAATGAAAAGAAGTCCAAAGGGACTGGAGTAGGAGGGAAACTGAGTGTTAATGAGGAGATGAGTCAGATTCAGTAGAAGGCGGAAGTAGGGTATGGGGAGAGTGATTAAGGGAGTGTAACAGGTTCTTGCAGAATGAGAATGGAGAGCTGACCTGTTTTATGAAAAATATATCAGTAGCCTGCATGCTCTCTGCTGGGTTGGGGGAGGGGGGCTGATTTTAATAGAATTAATTGACAACTTCTTATTCAACTTGCATTTACAAGGTGTGGAAAGCAGAGTAGTAAACTTAACTGTTTACACTTATAAACAGTTGTTTTAATCTGAAAATATATTTAACTTATGTCTTGTATCATGCCAGTACTGTATTTATCCTTTAGTTTTACATTCCTGAGTTAGCTGAGAAAGAAACTAGTTCATTGAAAACTTCTCTTTTATTACTTAATGCCAAAGTTCGTAATCTCATCAAATGAAGGCCTCTTGAAATAAGAAAATACCATTCTATGCCAGGAAATTTGGAGGACAGCTGTCTGCCCAACAAATTGGAAGAGGTCCATATTTGTTCCCATTCCAACTGAATGTGGAAACTATTGAACACTATCATTAATGTCACATGCAAGCAAAATACTTCTGAAGATTGCTAAAAAACAGCTAGAACAGTACATAAATAGGGAACTGCCAGAAGTTCAAGCAGGATTTAGAAAAGGCTCTGACATCAGGGATATCACTGCTGATGTCAAATGGATCCTGCTCAAAGTAAAGAATATCAAAGGAATGTCTATTTGTGCTTTATTGATTATGCAAAGAAGTTTTAACTGTGTGGATCATAACAAGTTGTAGCTGACATTGAGGAAAAATGGGAATCCCAGAGCACTTAATTGTGCTCATGCAGAACCTATACCTAGACCAGGAGACTGTTGTGTGAATAGAACAGGGCAACTCTGCATGGTTTAAAATTAAGGAGTGCGTCAGGGTTGTATTCTTTCCATACTTATTTTATCTGTATACCGAGCAAATTATTTGAGAAGCTGGACTCTATGAAGAGGAGTGTGGCATCAGTACTGGAGGGATACTCATCAATAGCCTGCAGTAGGCAGATGACACAACCTTGCTTGCTGAAAGTGAGGAGGGCTTGAAGCACTTGTTTCAGAAGAACAAGGAATGAAGCCTTCAGTGTGGGTTGCATTTCATTGTCAAGAAAATAAAGATTGTTACCACTAGGCTGATAGGCAATGTCATGATAGATAGAGAGGAGACTGAAACTATCAACACCTTCATCTTGCTTGGATCCACAGTTAACACTCTTGGTACCAACAGTCAGGAAATAAGGAGATGCATTGCAGTGGGAAGTCTGCAGTTAGAGGCCTCTCCAAATTTTTGAGGAGCTATGATGCCAGTTTGAGAACCAAGGTGTGTCTGATTCATACCATAGTCTTTCTGGTCACTTGCTTTGCATCTGGACAATGAATAACGATGACAGAAAAATTGATGTCTTTGAGCTGTGGTGTTGGAGAAGAGCACTGACCTCCTATGGACAGCCAAAAGAACAAACAAATATGCCTTGAAGAGAATGCAGCCAGAGTGCTCTCTAGAGGAGAATGATGAGGCTTCGCCTCATAAACTTTGGACATGTTGCTTGGAAAAGAACATGATTCTGGGAAAGGTGGAGGGTTGGCTAAGGAGAGGAAGGTCCTCGACAAGGTGGATTGACACAGTGACTGCTGCAATAGGCTCTTGTGTGTCAGAGAGTGTGAGGATGGCACAGGATAGAACAGGGTTAAGATCTTTTGTTCACAGGGTCACCATGAGTTGTACTTGACTCAGTGGCACCTAACTACAACAATAACAACAAGAAGCTTAAATTTAATACATAAATTTAACTATTACTTATGTATAACCAGGGAGCATTGGTGGCCTAGTTGATAAGGAATGCTGCCGACTCAGAGGCTGGAGGTTTGAATCCACCAATTGCTCCATGGGAGTAAAGTAGGAAGTCTCCGTTTATGCAGTTTACACTCTCTGAAAAGCCACTTGGAAGATCAGCTATGATTGACTTCTGACTCGATAGTTATGAGTTGTATATAAAAACTGTTTGCCAAACTGTCTCCATGTAAAATATCTTTCTGTTGATTTTCTTCCTCTGAAATATCTAGGTCAAAAGATAGAGAATGTGCAGAATTCGAGTTTTTTAGACCCTAAGCCTGTTCAAGAAAATAAAGAATATATGAAGAAAGAACATGAAGGAATAACGGTAACATATTTTCAAACCATGTTAGTTGTCAAAAATGAATTTACTTGTGACAGTAATACTTTTCCCTTTTAGAATTTTTTTCAGTGTGAAAGGATATAGGCTTCATATGACTTTGAGATCTTTTTTTATCTTTCTTTTTTTCTTGTGTAAATCTGTTACATTGCAAAAAAAGAAAAAGCACCTAAAGTAGAATACACAGCTCTATTTGAGAAATTCCTTCCTTGTGAAATGTACTTTGGGATTTTCTGTTCTTGACATCACCTTAGATCGTAATCTGCAGCAAAGACCTATTGTGGTTTCTTTTCTAAAGACCAAAAATAATTTAGTGTTTTGCTTCGTTTTGTAAATACATTTAATGAAGAAAAGAAAAAACAGCCCATAATCCATCTGCAGAGGTAACCTGTCTTCTTTAAATTAGCTTTTGTTGTTTTTATTGCTTTTTGCCAGCTCAACTTTTTTAAATAAAATTTTCATTTTATACTGGTTTACTTACAAAGTTCCTATACATTGTTTTGTGCACCCAATCTCTCCCACTTCCTTTACCTACCCCTCCGTCTACCCACCAAATTGTGTAATCTTGTGATTACCCCTGCCTCTCCTCAGCCCTTGCGTCCTCATACATGTTTTACTAGTTATTTTTCTATTTCTATGATAATGAACTCATATAATATTTGTCCTTATGAGGCTGAATTACTTCACTTAGCATAATGTTCTCCAGACCCTCCCTAGTTAGATAGTAATTTTTCCAAATCATTTGTCCTGCATGCTGTGTACTATTCCATTGTGTGAATTGTACCATAATTTCTCAGCCTGTTTGATTGTAGTTGGACATTTGGGTTGTTTCCATGTTCTTGTGATGGTGACATTTTTTTTTAATCTGTTCATGTTGTAGCCTGCCTCCCTCCCTCCCTCCCTCCCTCCCTTCCTTCCTTCCTTCCTTCCTCTCTCTCTTTTTTCTCTTTTCCTGATGGTGACCTTTTTAATTTAGCTTTTTTTGTTGCTGTTGTGTATATTTGTTTATTATGATACATAAGAAACTTGGGAGAGGAAACACAAAAATTATTTTGCTTTTATAGTAGGCTATTATTCTAGAACATTCAGCATCACAGGAAGGCACACAATGAGAGGGGAAAGCATCTCTTATATTTACTTGCTGATAAATAACAAGGATTAAGTTTCTTGTTTATTTTTTAAAAAGTTAATGTCCTATTATATGTAAATTTATATTCCATTTGTCACTCCCCAACTCCCGATTCCATCGCTCAACTTAAGATCTAGATTGTTTCTAGTGTCCTTGCTTTGACCTCAGGTGTTCATTCCTTATCTCTTCACTCCTGCTATCTGGTTTTGTGGTCATCATTTCCTGGTTTTTTTTTCTATAGTTTTAATGTATGTGGGTGTGTATATATGAAAATATTTTAATTTTGCTTTTTTTTAACTTTGTATAAGTGATATTTTTGCTTTGTTTACTTATTTTTATTATTCCTTCACATTAAGGCAGAACTGAGAATGAATAGTAGTTCATTAAATTTTCTCTATAATATGATATTCCCTGTCTTTTTCATAGACATTTGCTTTATTACCATTTGTTTTCCTTTTATGAAAAACACAGTTGCACAGATGTAATTTTTATTTTCCCCAAGCTAGATATTTATCTGTGAAAGTGGTAAGTCATAGGTTAGGAGAATATTCTCTATAAGATAATATTAAATGTTTTTCAAAGCAATGATACTGGCTTTTATTTTTGCCAGCAGTGTATAAAACTGTTGTTGTCTTTAAGTTCTATCGAGTTGAGTGCAATTCATAGAGACCTCAGGAACAATGGATCTGAATTATATTCTTCTCTTTCTTGTGACATCCTCATCATTTTTGAGATCCTTAAGTGCTCTGTTAAAAAAAAACTGTTAATTTATCTCACTGAAAGTTTCCCCTCCTTTGCTGTCTCCATCTTTCCAAGCATGGTGATGTCCTTTTCCCTCCTAATAACATGACCAATAAATGTGAGACAAAATTTCACCATCTTTGCCTCCAAGGAGAACCCTGACTACACTTTCTCCAGGACATATAGTTAAATTATATGAGCTCCACAGTCAACACTCTTGGCACCAGCAGCCAGGAAATCAAAAAGCATATCGCGATGGGAAAGTCTGCTGTTAGGGACCTCTCAAAGGTACTCAGGAGCAACAGTGTCTCTCTGGAGACTAAGGTGCGCCTGATACAGGTCATGGTATTTGCAATCGCTTGTTATGCATCAGAGAGTTGGACAATGACTAGGGAGGACAGAAGGAGAGTGGATGCTTTTGAGCTGTGGTGCTGGAGAAGGGTACTGAATGTACCATGGACTGCCAGGAAAACAAACAGATTCATCTTGGAGAGGATTAAACCAAGCCGCTTCTTGGAGGCAAGGATTCTGGGGCTTCGTCTGACATACTTTGGACATGTTGCCAGGAGGGACGGGTCCTTGGAGAGGGACATCATGCTTGGGAGGGTGGAGGGACGGCGCAGGAGGGGAAGACCCTCTATGAGATGGATTGACTCGGTGACTGGGGTAATCGGGATGGGTGTGTCAGAGGCAGTGCGGTTGGCGCAGTATAGAGCAGGGTTTAGGGCTTTTGTGCATAGGGTCGCTATGAGTCGGAAACGACTCGACGGCACATAACAACAACAACTCTTTAAGGCTGTGAGATATATGTGTTTGTGTGTCTGTGTGTGTGTGTATGTGTATATACACACATATACATATATACATACATACATACACACACACACTCAACATCAAGAAAACAAACATTTTCACCACTGGGACTATTGGCAGCATCATTATAGACAGTGAAGACTTTGAAACATTCAGATTGTTATCAGCTTCAGCTTGCTTGGCTCCACAATCAACACTATTGGTATCAGGAAATCAAAAGAAGAATTGCATTAAGCAAGTCTGCTGTCATTGACCTCTCCAGAGCAGTGATGTCAGTCTGGAGATTAAGATGTGTCTCATCCAGGCCATAGTCTTTTGCAATTATTGATATGCATCAGAAGGCAGGACAATGAATAGAGATGAAAGAAAGAAAATTGGTGCCTTTGAGTTGTGATGTTGGAGAAGAGTATTGAATATACCATGAACTGCTGGGAGAATAAACTGGTTTATCTAGGAGAGGGTTAAACCAGAATGCTCTTTGGAGGCAAGGATTCTGCAGTTCCATCTGACATACTTTGGACATGTTGCAAAAAGTCCTTGAAGAGGGACATCATGCTTGAAAGGGTAGAGCTACAGTGCAAGAGTGGAAGACCATAGATGAGATGGATTGACTTAGTGACTAGGGAAATAGGAGTGGATGTGTCGGAGATGATGAAGTTGCCACAAGATAGAGCAGGATTCAGAGCTGTTATACATAGGAACTCTATGAGTCGCAAGCAACTTAACGACACTTAATCACAACATACACACAGTCACACACACTGCAATCTCAAAGGTACATGGCTAGAATCTACCAGGTTCTCTGCAGATGAAGGATGAGCAGTCTCCTCATATGTGATTAAACTGTCTCTGACAATTAAGCCTTCTAGAGGGTTAGCTCTGATTCGGTTCTGACGTGATGCCACACGACAGCATAGGTATATATCTCCTTTTAGTTGGTTCATTTACTTCCATGATTTTTGCTTTTTTTTTACCACCTAGTTTGAAGTCAAGAACCTTGAATCTATTCTACATCTTTTATATTTTCACACATGGCTTCGTACTTTTATCTCACCGCTCCTAAATTTTTGTTCTATGATAGGATATCTCTTTCTGGAACTCTACTAGTAAGGAGTTGTGTTACTAACCCAAAGACACTCAGTTCAGATCCTCCAGTTGCTTATCAGGAGGAATGATCAGCTGTCTCCTTCTGTGTAATTTACAGTCCCTGAAAACTCACTAGAGGGTCAGCTATGAGTCTGTTCAAATTTGACAGCATGTAAAATAACAACAAAGACATAAGATATTCATTTTACATATTTGAAAATCAAAATGTCAGACATTTTTTTCAGATTCCTTTTCCTACCTGCCTAATAACCAGCCAGTCTCTCTCTTATTGCTGTTGTGCTGGTTCCAACTCACAGCTGACCTTCTATTCAGTTTCTAGTGCTGTGAATAACAAAGGAGTAGATTGTCCATCTTTTTCCTGCTGAGCGCTTTTTGGATTCCAACTAGCAGAGATGTGTAATCTTTGAGTTAGTAGCACAACTCCCCACAAACTAGGCCATTAAATTCAAATCTGCATTTGACACTATCATTTTCATGACTCCCAGACTCACTCTTTAGTGAGTTAAATTTTTTTTCTCAGATCATATACAGCAGATTTTAAACTCACCTATTATTCTGCAGGAACTCTACTCTTTTAGTTCTTCTTTCCACCATCAAAATTCTCATTCTTTTTTTTCTTCAAAATTCTCATTCTTGAGTTACCAGTTCCATAGCAGTTTTCTAACACTATCAGAGTCTTTCTAGCTATGTTTTTAAACACAATAAGGTGGGTGTTTTTTTTGGTGTTTTTTGTTTGTTTGAACAATATATGCTGTTCCAGTATTGGATCTAAATTGTTAATCTTACTTAATGGTGAAGGCCAGCTATTGGCTCCTTTATCCAAGAAGGTATCCATTTTCTTATCTTTTTCTCCTTACTTGGATACTCTTGCAGTGTGTAGGAAGCAAAGTTTTTCCATCCTTACCTTTCTGGAGCAACTTGGTTACACTTCTTCCAAGACAGATGGGTTTGTGCTTTTGGCAGTCCACTGGTGTCCTTGCTTTAAAGGATATCTTTAGTTTAAAGACTTTTATGAATCTCATCCCAGCCATGTTATTTTCAGTTACTTTGTATATATCTTAAACATAGACAAAGAATAAGAAAGAACAAAGAAGAATTCCTATATGGTGAAATTTCTAATTACCACCCTAGGTTTCCTACCTTAACCTTTCTTCTTTCTACTACTCTATGTCTTTCTTTTATTTGAATACGTTACCGCTCTTGCCTCTGTCAGTCAATGGTGGTACCTACATATACCTTAGATAGATTATTTGCCATTTTGTTTATTTGTGTTTTAATAATTTTGTTTAATGTCTACTATTTGTCTCTTCAAGTAAGTTGTAAATTCCTAGAGGAAGCAGATTGCCTTATAATATCTTAATAACTTGTGTTTAATGCAAACAGTACTAAGAAAAGCCCTTTACACATCCAACTAGGATAATACTGAGTTAATTTTTAAGTCTAAGTGGATTTTGTACCTTCTCTTTCATCATACTCACCAACAAAGGTTAACTTAGACCTTTTGGAGAATCACAGTAACTATGTATATGTGTAAGAGAGGAATTGGTAGAACTTCAAAATACATTTTATTCCTGTAACTTCCCCCCTTTTTAATATATCAGTTTAATCTGATGTAAGTTGACAAAATAGAGAGTTAAAGTTTCAGATCTTGAGTAGTTTTTAATTCACTAGAAAATTGTAAAACGATGTATGTTTTATTACTGGTGTTTGGTGTTTTTTTTTTGTCAGAAAATGACTGGTCTTAAAAATTAAAAAATTTCCCGTAACAAAGATGGTATTTCTTTTTGTCTGAAGATCTTAATTCGAAGAAGCAGTAGCCCTGCTGAACTGGACTTAAAAGATGTTTTAGAGAAGACAGAAGGAAAATATATGGAAATGCAAAAGAGTAAGTTCCACAAAATATTTTCTCTGTTCCTCAAACTACAGAATTGATGTGATTTGTATTCTTCTTATTCTCTAAAGCAAATAAAAAAACTTACCAGAAGACACATGATTATAAAAAGGAACAGTTCTATGCCTGGAATTCCAGGACTGGTGAAAGGTTAATCCACACCTACAATAAACATGTTTCTGGTCAGTTATTCGTGGAGCTTTAATGGTGTAGTGGTTAAGGAATTCTGCTAATGTAAAGGGCAATGGTTTGAACTCACCACCTGTTGTATGAGCAAGCTTGTCTATTTCTCTTATAGTGTACAATCTTGGAAGTCCTGTCCCATGGGCAGTTGTGCTGTATCCTGCTGGGTCACTGTGAGTCAGGATCAGCTGAGTTTGCTTTACCCAATTACTGTATCTAATACCAGGCAGATAGTTCTATATTTTAACTCCTAGATTTTTCTCTTGGTAAGAGTCGCAGGCTGATGGTTTGGGGATAATCATTCGTCAGCTGTGATGCTTACCTAGAGAAAGGTCTAGGGAGGAAAAATACAGTACTATTCTCATCCCAGTAATAGTGGCAAAGTTTAAGAGGACAGCGAGTAATAAATATTGGAGAGAATGTAGAGAGATAGGAACTCTTATACTCTGTTGGTGAGTTTGTAAAATGGTACAACCACTCTGGAAAGCAGTTTGGCATTTCCTCACAAAACCAAATATATAAATTCCATATCACTCAGCTATTCCATTGCTTGGGCTATGCCTCGAGAAAATGAGAACTGAGGCACGAACGGAGACTTGTACACCAGTGTTCACAGAAGCATTATTCACCCTTGCAAAACCATGGAAACACCCCAGATGTCCAACCACAACTGAATGGATTGAGAAATTATGATACAATACATTAACATGATGGAATACTACACAGCACACAGGAGCAATGATTTTGTAAATTACTTCCTAACTTGGGAGGGACTGGACAGCATTATGCTAAGTGAATTAACTCAGTCCCATAAGGACAAATACTATCTAAGAGCATTATTGTAGAAATAGATAACTATTAAAGCGGGGGTAAGGATCCAAGGCAGAGGAGGGGAGGAAACACAGGGTAAGGACAAGTGGGGTCATAATCATAGGGTTACACAATTTGATGGGGGGAGGGAGGTGGTGGGTGAAGGAATGGGAAAGCTCTGATGTGAAAAACAATGTATATGCCCATTGTAGCCTCCAATATGGATTGAGGCTCATTTTCAAGAAGACAAAGATTCTCACCACTGGGCCGATTGGAAGCATCAGGATGGATGGTGAAGAGATTGAGATTGTTCACAGCTTTAGTTTGCTTGGCTCCACAGTCAACACTCTTGGCACCAGTAGCCAGGAAATTAAAAGGTGCATTGCCATGGGAAAGTCTGCTGTTAGGGACCTCTCCAAAGTACTGAAGAGCAATGGTGTCTCTCTGGAGACTAAGGTGCGTCTGATACAGGTGTTATGCATCAGAGAGTTGGACAGTGACCAAGGAGGACAGAAGGAGAATTGATGCCTTTGAGCTGTGGTTCTGGAGAAGAGTATTGAGAGTACCATGGACTGCTAGGAAAACAACTTAATCCTGGAAAGGGTTAAACCGGGTGGCTCTTTGGAGGCAAGAATTCTGAGGCTCCGTTTAACATACTCTGGACATGTTGTAAGAAGAGACTGGGCCTTGGAGAAGGGCATCATGCTGGGGAGAGTGGAGGGACAGCGCAGGAGGGGAAGGCCCTCTATGAGGTGGATTGATTCGGTGACTGGGGTTATGGGGATGGGAGTGTCAGAGACAGTGCGATTAGCACAAGACAGAGCAGAGTTTAGGGCTGTTGTGCATAGGGTCACTATGAGTCGCAAGAGACTCGACGGTGCATAACAACAACAGCAACAATGCACTTTGTAAGTAAACCAATATAAAATAAAAATTTTTTAAAAATTAAAATACAGTACTATTAGCCTGGCATCAGAAAGAGGTAACTGACTAAACCATTGACCTTTCCAAATTTTAGAAATTAAGAAACTGGTGTATAGAAGTACAGATTTCTGAATTTTAAATATTTTTTCAGTTTTTTAAACATTTACAGTATCTTTTATTCCATAATTATTACATGTTTTTTTAAGAACATTAGAAAATATAGGAAAAAAGAACTAGTCAACCTCTGTAATCACATCTCTTCATTATAAGCTTTATTTAAAATAGAAATATATATGTATTCCTTGTTTTTCCATTGAATTAAATTCTATAAAACTATGTGTGGTAAATTTTAACCCAGCACATATACTAAAATTGGAATGATACATACATTAGCATGGCCCTGCATAAAGATGACACACAAATATGTGAAATTTTCCATATTTTACATACTTGGAAAGGTGGAGGGTCAGTGAAAGAGAGTAAGACCCTCAACAAGATGGGTTGGCACAGTGACTATAATAGTGAGCTCAAACATCATGGCTTTAGACCAGTGTTACTAAGTTCTCAGTCCTGCAAATATTGGCTCTTCCCTCTACCCTCCAAATTGTCCAACAAGCTTGGGCAAAGGCTCTTAGCTTAGCTCTGGTTTTTTTTCTGTGGGGTGGGTAGCAGCCAGCTCTATCTCATGTCAAGTCTCTCTAGTCCTCTGCTTTGACTATGGCTGCTGCTGTTGTAAGTATGTCTGATCCTGAAAGGAGACCTACTTTCTCTTGCTTCTTCTGCTCTTCACTGGTTGGGAAGGTCTTATATGCTGCTGAGTTGGTTCAGACTCAGTGGCACCTAACAACAACAATATTCTCAGCCACTGTTGTTGTTAAGTGCAGTTGAGTCACAGTGTCTGCGAAATTTATCTTTCCATATGGAAGCGCATGCTACAGAAGGTCACGGACTGCAACCTTAAATATGGATTGAAACTCAACATCAAGAAAACAAAGATTCTCAACACTGGACCAATTGGCAGCATCATAATAGATAGTGAAGACATTGAGATTGCTAACACCTTCCGTTTGCTTGGCTCCACAACCAACGTTCTTGGTACCAGCAGCCAAGAAATCAAAAGGTGGATTTGGGAAGTCTTCTGTTAGAGACCTCTCTAACATACTGAAGAGCAATGGTGTCATTCTGGAGACGAAGGTGCACCTCATGCAGGCCATAGTCTTTGCAGTTACTTGCTATGCACCAGAAAGATGGACAATGACTAGGGAGAATTGATGCCTTTGAGCTGTGAGGCTGGAGAAGAGTATTGAATATACCATGGACTGCTAGGAGAACAAATAGGTTTGTCCTAGAGAGGGTGAGACCAGGCTTCTCCTTGGAGGCAAGGATTCTGAAGCTTCGTTTGACATACTTTGGACATATTACAAGGAGGGAAAAGTCCTTGGAGAGGACATCATGCTTAGGAGGATGGAGGGGCAGAACGAGAGAGGAAGACCCTCAATGAAATGGATTTATTCAGTTACTGCAGTAATGGGCATAGGTGTGTCAGAGACAATAAGATTGGCACAGGATAGAGCAGGCCTTATATCTGTTGTACAGAGGTTCACTAGGAGATGCAGGTGACTTGACAGCACATAACATGACTTTCCTAGTCACTGACTTAACTCTGCCTTATGGATGGGTGGGAATATGCAAATTTTATGTGTTAGCTTATCCACAAGTGGTTTGGCTATCTCACCATTCCACAATGGGATTGCCCAGTCTTGCGAATAAATTGAGTGGCTCCAGCAGCTGACTTTTTTTTTCCAGTTTTTAAAAATATTTTTATTGGGTTTTATATAAAGATTCCTTTATATTATGCTTCCTTCATATACTTTGTGTTTTATACAATCTTTCATTTGCATTATATTTCATACATTCATAACATTCTTATTTTATATTATTTTTCTTCATTGGTTTGCTTACAAAGTTTATATACATCTCAATGGTGATTGATTTTATAAAACATAATGCATGAGAATGATTGTATGAATTTTAAAATGTTTTTGGAAAAAAAAAAAGAAATTTTATTAGACTTCTGAGGAACCTTATTATATATTGTGAAATATAGGCATACTACTCTAATTTCAGAAGGAAGATGCTGCCTTCTCTGAATAGCACAGTAAACAGCTCCAGCTTGCAAGTCTAGGATGGTTCTTGATGGTTGCTGAGGCATTGCAGCTTCACCTTCACATCCTGTTGACTTTGAACTTTGTGGAAGGAGTAGCTTTTGAGTCCTATTTGATGCTATGTTTACTGGTCTAACTTGACTTCTTTGCATGTCACTAGAGAAGAGCAGAGGGCATTGCGGTTCAATTCTTCACTTTGGTGTAGGAGACCCAGATTCTATTCCTCGCCGGTTCACTTCATGGGCAGCCCATTTGTCTGTCAGTGGAGACTTACGTGTGGCTGTGATGCCAGACAAATTTCAGTGGAGTTTTCAGACTGCAACAGGCTAGGGTGATATTCTTCTGAAGTAGTCAATCAAAACTATGCATCACCATGGTCTAAACCCATTTTGCAATGCCATGTTCTTGGGAACTTTTTGTTGTGGATCAGAAGTCTCAAACAGGTGCCTTTTAGCCCCTTAAGGCTTGGCAGGTTCTTTCCAAGCCTGTAAACAAGCAATTCCTTCTGCATCAGCTGTTTGAAGACTTATCTATAACCCAGCTTCCATCAAGTCAATTGCAACTCAGGGCAACCCCATGTATATCAGAGTAGAACCCTAAAGTGTAAGTTTTTTCCAGAGGTAGTTTCCTTTCAAAAGAAGACTGCCAGGTCATCTTCTGGGTAGGTAAAATCATTATTTTCCAGTTAATAGTATTATTTTTAACTCTTACTTTCATTAAGCTGTTTAAGTGTTTAGTTCATTACTTATCTGTGAATATGAATGTCAACTTCAGTATTTGTTATTTCAAATTTTTACTTTCTCCATTGCACCAGGTGAACATGTCAACAGTGACGTATCTCTGGGCTGTAACAATGAGTCCGAGCTGTCCACGAGCACCTTGCAGGGCTATGAAGAGGACCAAGAATTGAACACTCACACAGATGTGGTAGATTCTGATGCACACCATTGGTTACAAATGAGTCCCACTTACGTTTCAAATGTAACAGGTAATTTTTTTTTTTTTACTTTAAAGAGAGCTACCAGGAAAAGACTAGGCGGTTACAGAATTTAGTAGTTATAAGAACTTTAACACATTGATAATGATAGTAACTAGCTCCAACAAAATGTATATCAGCAGCCACAAACTCCTGTTGATATTTATCATGAATTTTCTAAATCCTACTGACAGTGATTCTAAAACAGTGGCAAGATAGAGGATGAAGCCTGCCATGTCAGTGGTCATTCAGTGTCCACTGTAGAGAAACAACCAGTACTTATGGTCAAATATTTGCCATCCCTTAATGAATTTGTTCTTCTCTGGATGGAAGAGACAAGTGAACTCTTTAACTTAAGGTATAAATCCTATATACATTAAGGAGTTTTGATACCATAAAATAAGTTGTAATAAATATATAAGGTATGGAACACAGTACAAAAACGAACACCTCCCATCCTAAAAAGTATGACAACATGCAGGGTTCTTGGAGGCTCTTCTTGAGTTCATTTCATCTCCCCTTAATCTGTGATCCTATCCCATATTTTTAGACTAATAATTTGTTGTAATTGATTCTTCCAAAGTGTATAGTTCTTGGAGAAGGATTTAATACTTGTTAAAATAAAGGTTTAAAAATACAGAGGAATATCCTCAAGGAGATAGTTTGAACCAAAACCAACCTGAGAACACCTAAGAAAACAGTCCTTGGAAAGTAGTTGAAGGAGGAGAGGAGGTAAGGCCACTGTGTTAGGCAGCAAGCAGTGCTCCGGCCCATGGTGGCAGCACTGTTATCATCTAGGTCTTAGAGTCAAGGTACTAATTACACCTTTGGGTTTGTTTCTGTTCTCAAATCAGAAAGTAAATTCTCTTCCAAATAGGCCAACTACATTTCTTTACCACTCTACCAAGCTTTCATGTAAAATTGCCATTAGGAAGCTCTGGTGGCTTTATGTTAAGGAGTTGTGTTGCTAACCCAAAGGCACACAGTTCAAACCCGCCAGCTTGTCCTCTGGAAGAATATGAACAATCTCCTCCCATGGTTTATAGCTTCTGAAAAATTTGCTAGAGGGTAAACTATGAATTAGTTCTGAGTTGACAGCACATAGCAACAATAAAACTGCCATCTGGTTATGAATACCCAGTTTACCAGTTCCCTAGAATGGTTTCATGACTAAAATCTTCTACATACTTTTGATATTTTAAACTCTAAATATCTCTATTAAAATAAAGTTTCTGTTTGGTGAACATAATTGGTTTTGTTTCCAAGTTTTTTCACTGTAATAAAAATATTTTCAAATATCTCTTAATTTTGTGTTAGTGAAACATTAAGGTGATAGACTTAACATACTAGCTTGCTAATGAAAAAATAAGGTATGTATTTTTTATTCTGAAACATGAAGTTTCTGAAACCTCTCACTTCATCATTTTTAATTTAGTGTAGCTTCACTGATAAACCATCTATGTTTAAAATGTCAGCAAAGGACACACTGACAAAGGAGATTAATCAGAACTGGCTTTGACAAGCACTGTGGCAATTGGACAATTAAAACAGACATTCGAGGGGGGGAAGAAGAACAAACTGGGGAGGAGGGTAGAGAAAACAGTGCAACAATGAATGAATGAGAACCCAAAATCTCTGTAAATGTTCATTAAAACGAATAAAATTTAATATTAATTAAAAAAAAATGTCAGCATCTGTTCTGGTACGTAGGCCATGAGTAAATACTTTAATGCAAAAACATTTCAGGACATTAAAGGTTTATTTCACAATGATGTGGAAACTTGTGGAGATATTTCATATGCTTCTAGAGGACTCAGCATATCTTAATATTTCAATAGCAATAAAGTGCATAGGTTTTTATCACTGAGGTAAAATTTATCTGAAATCAAAATAGTCTTTAAATAGAACCTTTCCTATCTTAGCATGTCTTCGTAGGTAGGTAGCAAGGAAATGTAGTTAAAGAAGTATGTGCCTACTTTAAATTGTTACCCAGCAAAGCTATGTGTGGTACCCAGATGCCTCATCCACTCATAGAAAGGTTGATGATTCAAATCTACCAGCTACTCCATGGGAGAAAGATATGCCAGTCTGCTTTTGTAAAGTTCTGCTGCCTTTGTAAGTCTGTGGCACAATACTCCCCTGCCCTATGCATTATTAAGAGTTGGAATAGACTTGATAGCACTGGGTTTGAGAGGGTGAGACAAACTTGAACCTGCTGGTCTCTTCATTTATTCCTATTCTATTAAAACCATCACAGCATTCTTAATGAAAAAAAGAAGTGCTATTTTGTGCTGCTTGCTCATTAAGCTTTGGCATACCTTTATAGACTGACAATCACTCACTTGGTACTGTATCCACTTTATAATTTGAACATTATGAAAATTGATTCTTTCTAAAGTTTTGTAAAAGTCTGCTGAAGAAGTCACAAAGCTCACATTTGGGCTTTCTCTAGTTAGTCTTTCAAAAATGTATGTAGGAATTCCATTTTGGGTTATATCTGTGCATTTTAATACATTCCTCAATTGTGATACTTATGTGGGAACTCTAGAGGTGTTTTTCTTCTTAGAAGAACAGTGTCTTATGTGTGTGGAAGGCCTTTCTGTGTGCCATCTTTTTTAAATGCTTTGTTTAGTACTTTGGGAGCTTTTTATGTCACAAGTTTAATAATGATATTGGAAATATACAGAACCATCCTCTGAGTTTGACTTGGCTTCTTGTCAATGTTACTCCTTTTTGTTCTTTATCACTCTTAAAATTAATCTACTTTAGTTCCTTGGATGTATTTAAATTTCTTTGATTAACACAAAACTTCATTTTATAAGCTCTTATTTATACACACACACACACACACCCAAAATGACACTCAAAATAATGGTTGATAATTTCTAGGAATCCATCAGTCATCTTTATTTGTGTGCAGTAAAGAATAGAGCTCTGGTTGGAAATAGCATTGTTAATAACATAGTATAAATAATAGAAAATTGAACTTAATGGTGGATCTGAGACACAATTCGAAGCTTACCCAAGCAAGGATTTAGAAGATAATCTAAACAAGATGATTTTTAAAGAAAGCCTCAAGTAAATTGTTAGAAATCAATTCAAATTAATATTCTTAATAAACAGTCTAGTTAAAATCTTGCCAGATGCTGTTTTCATGATGTACCCCAATAAATAACATTCAGAGAGATCCTAAGTAAATGAACACTTGATAAATAGACTGCTAATTTAGCTCTACATATATCTGCCATGATAAACTTTAAAGCAGAAGTCATCATTAGCTATAGTGATAATTATGAATTTATGTAAGCACCATAACCTTCAGTTACATGAAGCAAATTTGACAGAAGTACAAAGAATTCTTGTTTAACTATAGTTAATAGTTTTAAAAGGAAACTCTGGTGGTTTACTGATAAGGAACTGTGCTGCCACCTCAGAAGACACACCATGTGAATCCACCAGCTGCTCTGAGAGAAAGGTAGGTAATCTCCTATGTAATTTACGGCCTCTGAAAAACTGCCAGATAATCAGCTATGAGTCCACTCCTACGCCATAGCACAAACAACAGCATCAGCGTACTGGATGTCTAAAAACCAATCCAGGTTGCTATCAAGTCAGTTCGAGCTCATCTGTTTCCGATATGCCCTCATGTTTCAGAGCAGAGCTGCACTCCCAAGGATGCTGCACTCAATGGATGTGATCCTTCAGAAGTACATCACCAAAGCACCTCTCGAAATTCACATTACCAATCTTTTTGTTAACAGCCAAGCGCTTAATCATTTATTCTTGTTGTTATGTACATCGTGTCAGAACCGACCCATAGCTGACCCTCTGGCAGGTTTTTAGAGGAAATTGATTGGATGAGAGGAGATTGCCCATCCTTCTCCTGCAGAGTAGCTGGTGACCTTGAACTGTGTGCCTTTGGGATTGCAACTTAGCTTTTTGTCATTAAGCTTCTATTAATTGATAATCAAAGGGGGAAATATTAGTGATGATAGAGGAAACAGTGCAATTAATTTTATTGAATTGATAGATGTTTACACAAGGAGTACCATAATATAGTGTTCTCTATTTTAGGCTTCTGACGAACCTCTGGAAGCAGGAGTAGCATCCACTTCCTAAACAATATGCCTCTAGAAACTATGAGCTTTGATAAGAAAGGCTTCAGGTCTTTTGTTCATAGGGTTGCTATGAGTCATATTTGACTCGATGGCAAACGACAACAGCAACAACCAACCACTGGTTGGAAATGCTGTAGCTGCTCCCCAGGTGGAAGACTGCCAGGCAGTTGCTCCCTAGAAGGAGAACTACCAAGCAGCTGCTCCCTGGGAGGAGGACTGCCAGTCAGGTTCTCCCATTAAGGATAGTAGTCTTGGAAGCCTGGTGGATGGTCACCATGAGTCTGAATTTATCCAGCTGCATAGGTTTTTGTATTTTGGCTTTCATATAAACACACAAATAAATAGATGTATAAAAGACTTTGAACTTAACAATTGTTGTTGTTGTTGTTAGGTGCCATCGAGTCGCCTGCGACTCATAGCGACCCTATGTACAACAGCCCTAAACTCTGCTCTGTCCTGTGCCAATCGCACTGTCTCTGACACTCCCATCC
>NW_006399922.1:3500674-3502211 GCF_000299155.1 Elephantulus edwardii | reverse complement strand
GCCTTTGCATAGTCAATGAAACACAGGTAGACATTCCTCTGGTATTCCCTGCTTTCAGCCAAGATCCATCTAACATCAGCTACAATATCTCTAGTACCACAGCCCAAAGGCATCACTTCTTCTGTCATCTTTATTTATTGTCCAGCTCTCTGAT
Source organism: Elephantulus edwardii (assembly GCF_000299155.1). NCBI lineage: Eukaryota > Metazoa > Chordata > Mammalia > Macroscelidea > Macroscelididae > Elephantulus > Elephantulus edwardii. The sequence continues at coordinate 3,502,057 of NW_006399922.1, read as the reverse complement.
GCATCACAAAGGATTTAAAATACTATAGCCTCCATCAGGTAATCGGAGACGCCAAAAGCACGCAACATCCGTTCTGGCAGAAAGCTCTGACTGGCTGAAGTTGAGCACCTCACAGGACAGCACTTAACAATTATACATGTAATTATGCATGTAATGAACTTAACAGTATACATGTAATTTTTAAAAAAACAGAACATTTCTAAATATTGAATACATATTAGATCATTAAACAGCTCTCAGTAAATGCTTATAATTTTAAACTACACTATATTCTGAGCATATAATGAAATAAATTAAGATGCATAACCCTTATCCCAAAATTATGTAACAAAACTACACTTCAAATAAAGTACAATGAAACCAGTGAGAACCAGAATAAAGTAGACTGGACTGTTCTCTAGTGTCTCAAAAGTTTCCACTTGTGATAGAGTATTATTATTAATTCCCTATGAAGGAAGAAGTTCAAGCTGCTTTGAAGGAAATAGCAAAAAATAAGGCCCCAAGAATAGATGGTATACCAATTGACATATATCAGCTAACAGATGCTGGCCTGGATGTGCTCACCAAGTTGTGCCAAAAAATCTGGAGAACAATCATTTGGCCAACTGATTGGAAGAGATCTGTATTTGTTTCCATTCAAAAGAAGGGTGACCCAATTGAGTGTGGAAACTACAGAACAATATCATTGATTTCATATGCAAGCAAGATTCTACTGAAGATTATCCAAAAACGACTGGAACAGCACATCAGCAGAGAACTGCCGGAAGTCCAGGCTGGGCTTAGAAGGGGTCGTGGTACTAGGGATATTGTAGGTGATGTTAGATGGATCTTAGCTGAAAACAAGGAATACCAGAAGACTGTCTATCTGTGTTTCACTGATTATCCAAAGGCGTGGATCATAACAAACTGTGGCTGACTCTGAGAAGAATGGGAATCTCAGAACATTTAATCGTGCTAATGTGAAACCTATACTTGGACCAACGGGCAGTCATCAGAACAGAGCAGGGTAACACCACATGGTTCAAAATTGGGAAGAGTGTACGCCAGGGATGTGTCCTATTTCCATTACCTTTTCAACCTGTATGCAGAGCAGATTATTGGAGAGGCTGGGCTCTATGAGGAGAAGTGTGGCATCAGGATTGGTGGAAGATCTATCAACAATCTGTATTATGCATATGACACAACTCTGCTTGCCGAAACTGAGGAGGACCTCATGCACTTGCTGCAGTGGGTCAAGGACGGCAGCCATCAGTATGGACTGATGCTCAATGTCAAGAAGACAAAGATTCTCACCACTGGACCAATTGGTAGCCTCAGGATGGATGGCGAAGAGATTGAGATTGTTCACAGCTTCAGTTTGCTCGGCTCCACGGTCAACACTCT
>NW_006399922.1:3499460-3500254 GCF_000299155.1 Elephantulus edwardii | reverse complement strand
GACTGGGGTAATCGGGATGGGTGTGTCAGAGGCAATGCAATTGGCACAGGATAGAGCAGGGTTTAGGGCTTTTGTACATAGGGTCGCTATGAGTCACAAACGACTTGACAGCACATAACAACAACAACAACATTGTGCATTTTAGTAGGAAATATTGTAAGTCCTTCTCTGACATTTTCTCCATGCATAGTTTAGAGTTTCTGAGATTTTACTGTATCCCTTTTTTTTAAGTCAAACTGCTTATTAGAAAACATTTATAATTAGGTTACAGAGAGTAGTTGTTGTTGTATCCCTTCAAGTAGAAACTAACCTATAGCTGACCTTCCAGTGGGTTTCAGAGGCAGTAAATCACATGGGAGAAGATTGCCCATCGTGTGTGCATTTGGGGTTGCAGTGCTAATTCTTTCCCTAGGTCATCAGAGCTCCCTCATTGAGGAGAGTACATACCATATTCTATAGGCTGTGTCAGTAGTGTTACTGAACGAAGTAGCCCACAAGGCCTTAAATACCTGTTGTTGTTTGTCTTTGACTTGGAACTGACCCATAGTTGACCCTCCAGTGGGTTTTCAGAGACAGTAAGTCATGAGTAGAGATTACCATTCTTTCCTGCAGTGCAGCTAGTGGATTCAGACTGCATGCCTGTGGGATTGCAGTGCAGCTTCTTACCACTAGGCCACCAGAGATGTGAGTTATTCATAAAATTTGGAAGAGAGTGACAACATAAGAAAGAGTTTTTAAAAGAAACTATTTTTTTTAAGTTTTCTTTTTTTTTTTTCGGTGGTTCTAAAGAAATA
>NW_006399922.1:3496829-3498690 GCF_000299155.1 Elephantulus edwardii | reverse complement strand
CAGGAGTCTAGAGCGATGGCTACATGGTGGAGTGGACCTGGGGGAGGGTTTGTAAAATAATGAAAGAATCTTTTCTTTTACTTTTCCAAGAGGGTAATGTCTGGTGGGGGGGGAGCCTTGGGAGGGGACAAATCTACCACAAAAGAAACTATTAAAAGAGAGCTCTGGTGGCCTAATGGCAAGAAGTTGTGCTACAGTCCCAAAGGTGCGTGGTTCGAATCTACCAGATGCTCTATGTTTCGTTGGTTATGCAAAGGTGTTTGACTGTGTGGATCACAACAAAGTGGCTAACCCTGAGAAGAATAGAAATCTCAAAACACTTGATTATGGTAATGAGCAACCTGTACTTAGACCAGGAGGCAGTTTTCAGAACAGAGGAAGGAAACACTGCATGGTTTAAAATTGGGAAGGGTTTACACAAGGGATGTGTCCTGTCTCCATATCTTTCAATCTATATGCCGAACAGATTATCTGGGAGGCTGGGCTGTATGAGTACAGGGGGGCATTAGGATTGGAGGAAGATTCATCAACAACCTACTTTATGCAGATGACACAATCCTGCTTGCTGAAGCTGAGGAGGACCTGAAGCACTTGCTGTAGAAGGTCAAGGACTGCAGCCTTCAATATGGATTGAGGCTCCAGTTGGCAGCATCATGATAGATGGTGAAGAGATTGAGATTGTGAACAGCTTTAGTTTGTTTGGCTCCACAATCAACTCTCTTGACACCAGCAGCCAGGAGAGTAAAAGACACAGTGTGACGGGGAAAGTCTGCTGTTAGAGACCTCTGCAAAGTTCTGAAGAGCAATGATGTCAGTCTGGACACTAAGGTGCGCCTGATACAGGCTATTGTCTTTGCAATCACTTGCTGTGCATCAGAGAGCTGGACAATGATTAGGGATGATAGAAGAATTGATGCCTTTGAGTTGTGCTGTCAGAGAAGAGTATTGAATATTCCATGGACTGCTCAAAATGAACGGGTTTGTTCTAGAGAGGGTTAAACCAGGCTGCTCCTTGGAGGCAAGGATTCTGAAGCTTCATCTGACATGCATTGGAAAAGTTGCAAGGAGGGACCAGTCCTTGGAGACGGACGTCATTCAGCACAGGAGAGGAAGACCCTCTATGAGTTGGATTGATTCAGTGACTGGGGATGTGGGGGTACGTTGTCGGAAACAGTGAGATCGGCTCAGGACAGAGCAGGGCTGTCGTACATTGAGTGACTGTGAGTCACATGTGACTTGATGGCACATAACAACAACAGTACTTCATTGTGTGAATTGTATTTCATTCTCTATTCCTTCCTTTGTTGATGGACATTTTAGTTCTTTCCACTTTCTAGTTATAGTGAATAACACTGCAGTGAACACAGACATACATATCTCCATTCATGTCTTAGCTCTGATTTACCTGGGGTATATTCCTAATTGTGGAATCGCTGGGTCTTATGGGATTTCTTTGTTCACCTTTTTGAGGAAATGGCAAAGTGCTGCCTATAGTGGTTGTACCACTTCACACTCCCCTGAGGAGAGTGTGAAAGTTTCAATTTCTCATCCTTTCTAACATTAGTTGTTGGTGTCCTGTTAAACTTTGCTGTTGCTTCTGGTTGAGATAGTATCTCATTGTTGATTAGTTTTGCATCTCACTGATTACTAATGATTTTTAACATATCCTTGTGTGCTTGTTGACCATCTTGTTGTCCTCTTTTGTGAAGAGTCTTTTCATATCTTTTGCCCATGGACTAAGACAAACCATGCCACAAGAGCTACCTTACTTGTACATTTAGAGCAACTTTATTCATAATTGCCCAAAACAAGTAGTTATCAAAACTTATTTTTTTATTTGTCTAGCTCATTGTATTATTTT
>NW_006399922.1:3491509-3492823 GCF_000299155.1 Elephantulus edwardii | reverse complement strand
TTTTGGCGTCGAATCTATATGGTGTTCGCTGAGCTTCCTGAATATATATTCTCTCATTCTTCATTATGTCTGGGAAGTTTTCCTCTAGTAATTCTTCCACCACTTTTTCAGTGCCTTTACTTGCTTCTTCCATTTCTGGGATTCCAATGATGCACATGTTATATTTCTTGATATTGTCCCACATTATTCTTAGTTTTTCTTCTTTTTCCTTCTTTTTTGAGTCTGCTTTTTGCTCTAGCCGATCAGTGGTGACAATTTTGTCTTCAACTTATTTTAATAGTTGAGTGATAAAAGAAAATGATATTAATAAAAACACACTATTTATTAAGAATAAAAGAGACTATTGATGCACACATAAACATGCATTACGGTGTCCATGCAAGTGAAGATGTCAGACCAATGAAATGCTAAATATGGTAGAGGTCTGTTCATATGTCATTTGGGGGAAGACAAAAGTACAGGACAGAAAATAGTAGTGATTGTCAGAGGCTGAAGGTGAGGGACAGGGCTGTCATAGAATGACCTTTTGGAGACTGATGAAACATCTGTGTTTCAATTACGTTTGGATTTATATGATAGTATTTCTTTCTTAAAAGGGATGATTATTTGTTATTTAAAAATTGGACCCAGTAAACCTGATTTACTTGTCACCACTGTCTGTCAATTTGTTGTACTCTGTTGACTTTGTGTTGCTATTGTGATAGAAACCATGTCACTAGTGTTTAAAATATAGTTGCCCCATTGTGGACTTTTAAGGATGACAAAGGATCTAAGATAACATGTCATTCTGTTGTATACCAGTTCAGCATGTGTCAGACTTGGTGAATGACATTAACAGAAAAATAACATCACTTTACAATAACAAAAGGATTCCTGATGCCACAGTTCTTAAGGGTTTGCCTACTAACCAGACAGTCTACAGTTGAGACCCCTGGCCTCTGCAGAGGCAACAGACATTTGAAACAACAGACATGACAGTCTGCTATTGTAAGGTTGCAGTGTTAGATACCCTATGGAGAAGTTCTCTTCTAGCCTATAGATTACTAGCAGGTGGCAGCATACAACTGTGAGGCCAGCCACAGCCTTCCTGACCTCTTGTTTTCAAGGCACTGTCCCCCGCACCTGTCCTGCTTGTTGTTGTTGTTATTATGTGCCGTGGAGTCGTTTGTGATTCATAGCGACCCTATATACAATAGCCCTAAACCCTGCTCTATCCTGTTCCAATCGCATTGCCTCTGACACACCCATCCTGATTGCCCCAGTCACTGATTCAATCTACCTCATAGAGGGTCTTCCCCTCCTGCACTGTCCCTC
>NW_006399922.1:3478892-3490716 GCF_000299155.1 Elephantulus edwardii | reverse complement strand
CATTTGACTGTGTGGATCATAACAAACTGTGGCTGACTCTGAGAAGAATGGGAATCCCAGAACATTTAATTGTGCTAATGCGAAACCTATACTTAAACCAGGAGGCAGTCGTCAGAACAGAGCAGGGCAACACTGCATGGTTCAAAATTGAGAAGGGTGTACACCAGGGATGCATCCTGTCTCCATACCTTTTCAACCTATATGCAGAGCATATTATCCTGTTCTGCTCAGCATTCTTTTATTATCTCTGTCAGCTTTATAAAATCCTTCACAAAGTCTCCTAAAACTATTATGGCATCTCTAGTTGTTGCCCTTTCAGTTTAGAGAATCAGGATCATTTGACTTTTGTTCAATTGTTCACCTTTTCTGTCTTTCTAATTCTCAGCCATTTCCAAATTTGCATTTCAGTTCCTTTACTCCGAATATTTCAATTTTTAACAAGTATTATGTCATTTAAGAGGCAAGATTATTTTTCATAGCTGATATACATGCTTTTCTCCACAGATAGCAGTGAATGCCTCACAGATGACTGTAGCATTATTGCTGGAGGGAATCTTACTGGCTGGCACCCAGACTCTGCTGCTGTGCTGTGGAGAAGAATCTTGGGAATTCTTGGAGATGTGAATAATATCCATTCACCCAAGATCCATGCCAAAGTATTTGGCTATCTTTATGAACTCTGGTACAAACTAACAAAGGTATGTCCTGCTACCTTACCTTCAAATACCTTATGCTAAGTTACTTATCCCATCCTTAGGTGATGCAGATGATTTGCTCAGTTACAAACCTGAAGATTAATAGCACAAACCTTCCTGGACCATTAACATGAAGACTCTTAACTCTTGTTAAGAAATCTTTCTGGAGCAGTTTTGCTCTGTAAGACATAGTTACCATGAGTTGGAACAGATTTCAAAGTAGTGAATTGTGTTTGTTTTTTTTGTTTCTTAATGCTTCAGACAGCAATAACAGTTATAGTAGCCTTTTTTCTAAATGCAAAAAAATCCTTTCATTTAGCCCATAAGTAGACTATTATGACAGCCTATTTCCATAGAATATATTTTTTATTATTCTTTTTTTTAAAAAAATTTATGTGTGTACCGTCAAATCAGATATGACTGATACAGGAGGAGATTGTTCCTCCTTCTCCAGCAGAGTATCTGGTGGATTCGAACCGTGTACCTCCAAGATTGCAGTGCTATTTCTTGCCACTAGGCCACCAGAGCTCACCCATAGAGTATATTTTAAATTAGAACAACTCTATAAGATAGGGTGGAAGCATCCCATGGGGTTTCCAAGGCTGTAATCTTTAAAGAAGCAACTGTACATCTTTCTCACAAAGCAGTTGTTAGATTTGCACCATCTGCCCTTTAAGTTAGTAGTTGAGCTCATAACCATTGCTGGAGTCATTTGAATATTGTTATTATATTGTCATCCTGTCAGAATCAACTCATAGTTGACCCTGCATCAGATTTTCAAAAGCTTTAAATCTCCTGAGAAGAGATTGTCCATTCTTCTCCATTCAGTGGATTCAAACCACTTACCTTTGAGTAGACACAAAGTAACGGTAGTAACAGAAGTAATAGTAAACTGAACCCACTGCTGTCAAGTCAATGATGCTTTGTGCCTAGCATTCATTTTTACATGTTATTAATGTTTTCAAAAGCAGGATTAATATTAAACCATTCCTTGTTTTTTTGGAGTTCAGGACATCTCCAGTCATTAATTCAAGGAAAAACAAGGTCCTAGTTTTGTATTTAAATTTCTACGCATACAGTTAGCCCAACACACAATGTAAAATAACTGTAGCTTTTATGATGACAAAGGTTGTAGATTTTTTTGCAATTTAAATGTAAATGAGCTATCCCACCTGAATTTCAGAACCATTTCAGGAACACGTTTGAGGCTTTGAACACTAATCAGCGAAGGCCAGATGAGTTGTGGGAGGATATCAAGGGTATCATCCAGGAAGAGTGCAAACGGTCATTGCAAAGAAGAAGAGGAAGAAAAGACCAAAATGGATGTCAGAAGAGACTCTGAAAATTGCACTGGAGCGCAGAGAAGCCAAAGCACAAGGAAGAATTCAAGATACTAAAGAGTTGAATAGAAGATTTCAAAAGGCAGCACGGGATGACAAAGCAAAATATTACAATGAAATGTGCAAGGAGTTGGAGTCAGAAAATCAAAAAGGCCGAACTCACTCAGCATATCTTAAGCTCAAGGAACTGAAGAACAAATTCAAACCTCAAGTTGCTGTAATCAAGGATGCTTTCGGTAGAATGTTAAATGATCCAGGAAGTATTAAAAGAAGATGGAAAGATTATACTGAGTCACTGTATCGAAAGGAATTGGAAGACACAGAAGAATTTCATGAAACAACATATGAGCAAGAGCCTATGGTGATGAAAGAAGAAGTTCAGGCTGCTTTGAAGGAAATGGCAAAAAAAATAAGGCTCCAGGAATAGATGGTATACGAATTGACATAATTCAGCTAACAGATGCTGCCCTGGACGTGCTTACCAAGTTGTGCCAAGAAATCTGGAGAACGACCACTTGGCCAACTGACTGGAAGAGATCGGTATTTGTTCCAATCCCAAAGAAAGGTGTCCCAACAGAATGTGGAAACTACAGAACAATCTCACTGATTTCACATGCAAGCAAGATTTTACTGAAGATTATCCAAAAACGACTGGAACAGCACATCAGCAGAGAACTACCAGAAGTCCAGGCTGAGTTTAGAAGGGGTCATGGTACTAGGGATATTGTAGCTGATGTTAGATGGATCTTAGCTGAAAGCAGGGAATACCAGAGGAATGTCTTATCTGTGTTTCATTGACTATGCAAAGGCATTTGATTGTGTGGATCATAACAAACTATGGCTGACTCTGAGAAGAATGGGAATCCAGAACACTTGATCCTTCTAATGCGAAACCTATACTTGGACCAGGAGGCAGTCCTCAGAACAGAGCAAGGGCACACTGCATGGTTCAAAATTGGGAAGGGCGTACGCCAGGGATGCATCGTATATCCATACCTTTTCAACCTATATGCAGGACAGATTATCCGGGAGGCTGGGCTCTATGAGGAAAAATGTGGGGTCAAGATTGGTGGATGATTTATCAGCACTCTGCGTTATGCAGGTGACACAACCCTGCTTGCTGAAACTGAAGAGGACCTGAAGCACCTGCTGCAGAGGGTCAAGGACTGCAACCTACAATATGGATTGAGGCTCAATGTCAAGAAGACAAAGATTCTCACCACTGGGCCAATTGGCAGCATCAGGATGGATGGTGAAGAGATTGAGATTGTACACAGCTTTAGTTTGCTTGGCTCCACAGTCAACAGTCTTGGCACCAGCAGCCAGGAAATTAAAAGGCGCATTGCCATGGGAAAGTCTGCTGTTAGGGACCTCTCCAAAGTACTGAAGAGCAATGGTGTCTCTCTGGAGACTAAGGTGCATCTGATACAGGCCATGGTCGTCGCAATCACTTGTTATGCATCAGAGAGTTGGACAGTGACCAAGGACGATAGAAGGAGAATTGATGCCTTTGAGCTGTGGTGCTGCAGAAGAGTATTGAATGTACCATGGACTACTAGGAAAACAAACTGATTTGTCCTGGAAAGGGTTAAACCGGCTTGTTCCTTGGAGGCAAGGATTCTGAGGCTCCGTCTAACATACTTTGAATATGTTGTGAGGAGAGACTGGTCCTTGGAGAGGGACATCATTCTTGGGAGGGTGGCGGGATGGCGCAGGAGGGGAAGACCCTCTATGAGGTGGATTGATTCAGTGACTGGGATAATCGGGATGGGAGTGTCAGAGATGGTGCGATTGACACAGGACAGAGTTTAGGGCTGTTGTACATAGGGTCGCTATGAGTTGCAAGCGACTCGACGGCACATAACAACAAACAACAACATCAAAGACAATGTTCAAATAGTATGGAGACTAATTGAATATTTCTTTCTGTTAATTTGCTTTCTCTGTATATTAGATACGTGATAATCTAGCAATAAGCCTGGATAACCAGTCATCTCCGTCTCCTCCCGTCTTTATTCCACCACTCAGAATGTTCGCATCATGGCTATTTAAGGCAAGTGGATATAGGTTCATTCTTTTATTGCTATTTCCTCATTCTTTCTAAAACCAAGTTTATATAATCCAATGGTGATTAATTTTATGAGACAATGTATGGGAATGATCATGAAACACAGTGTGAATAAAGGAATGTGTGAAACTCAATGTATACAAACTATGCAAACAAGTGTAAAATAAAATTTTTTCAAAGGAAAAAAGAAAAAATATGTAATTGCTCAGGCTTATATGTTTCAAAGGCAGTAAAGTATCGCTAAGCATACTCCACACCTTTGTAAATGACCCTTATGGAAAACTAAGAAATAAGTAAAATGTTGAAATGCTTTACAGCTTTCTGGAGTTGTTTTAATCTTTCATCTCATCTCCTTGACAGGCAACAACGTTGTCAGATGAATACAAGGAAGGCAAATTGCAAGCCTATAGACTGATCTGCGCCATGATGACTAGACGCCAAGATGTTCTACCAAATTCAGATTTCCTGGTACACTTTTACCTGGTGATGCACCTTGGGTTGACCAGCAATGATCAGGTATTCTGTAATTCCTATATAATGATCAATAATAATTGAAAGTACATATCATTCTTTCTAAATATTAGAAAAAGTGATTATCAGTTTTTATAGTTTTAAGGATTGATGGAAATACTGAGATTATCAGTGTATTTAACTCTTTCATACATAGCGACCAGACTAGTCTTTCAGAAGTCTGAGTTAGGTTTTATTACATCTCTTCTTCATCCGCCACTGAGTTTTCATTGTACCTAACCATCTGAACTTTACTCAGTAGCCTGTATATTTCTGTATGGTCACAATTTTTTGTTAGCTGTTGTTGGCCTCATAAAACATTGTCTTCAACCACTTTTTATGGAGTTCTTCACTAACTATTAATTGAAGAAAAGGATTAAGTTAGTCAAAAATGTTTAAGAAGAGTTGTTTTAAGAGCTACGATATTTTGTGGAATAACCTACTTAACATTTGGAGAGCCTAACATTTCTTGATGATGAGTCATTTTCACTTCTTTCAAAGAAATTTGTCAGTTAAATTGAGAGAAAAGAAAAAGGAGCTAGTAGCTACAGCCTTATCCCTGTAGACCTTCAATGTGAAATGGAATGGAGCTGTTCGTTGGCCATGTCTCTTTTTTTGGGGCAGACTCTTGTTCTGTTAACAGGGACTGGGGAGGATAATTGTAGAACACTTGGGGACACTTGGACTCTTACTCTTTTGAGTATTTGAGTTTGAATATCAAGTAAGAGGATAATGTTTGGCCCTCACACAGATTATTTTTGACTGTTTGGAAGATGGATTGGAGAATATATTTAGAATACAGTAGGAAGTTGGACTTGACAGTAAATTATGACATTCTAATATAAGGTGTTCCATTCCAGTTTTGACAACCCCTGGTTTCCCTACATTCATACTTTGTACATTGCATATTTCAATTATTAATAATGGTTTGTACCTGTTGCTTCTCATGTTTGAGTGACTTCCCCTCTGAGCTCCATCCCTAATACTATAGCTACCTGTGTTTCTCTGTTGTTCATAGGGTTTTTAAAGTCCTCTTATTTCAAAAGTCAAGATTTGTCTTAACTGAGGAGCTCGGCTGCAACTTTTCCATACTGACTAACCCTTATGGTTTGACACTATGGCATAGTTTCCAGCGTCGCAGCAAGGCGCACCGTATACCTGTACAGTGTACTGACAGAAAAGTGCTGTATTAATAAAAGCAAACCGTAAACAAGCAAGCATATACACAGCTAGTTATAAAGTACTTGTTGTTTGTGTGTTGTGTGTGTACCATTGAGTCACAGCCAACCCATAGCAGATCCTCCAGTGAGTTTTCAGAAGCAACTAATTGCATGGGAGAAGATTGCCTATACTCCAACAGAGCAGCTGATGATCTCAAACAACATGCCTTTGGGATTGCAGTGCAGCTTCTTGCCACTAGGCCATCAGAGCTCCTTATAAAGTAGTTAGTTGGCTGCAAAGCAATCCCTGATATAAAGAACTGACATAGAAGTGTTGAACTGCAACGATAAGTGTCGAACCTCAACAGCAGACTGTAAATACACGTAGTCATACAAATATCATCACACAGGACCTCCTTGAAGCTCATGATGCCATGACAGGATGGCGTCCTGACAGTGGGTGGCTCAACTGGGTCTTTGTTGGTGGTGTTTGGCATAAGGCCCAAGGGCCATGGGCCAGTACTTTACTGTGGCAGGGTTGCCTTCATGGATGCTTGTGAAGACCCTGGACCTGATTATGGCAGACTCCTGGTGACATAGTTGAGTTAGACTTCCAAGCATATGGACAGAACTTAGAATCCAACAGGTACTGTGTGGGAGAACAATAGATAGTCTCTTTTCATAGAAATTTACAAATACAGAACCAAATGAATGTTGTCATAAATCAGGAATCAATTGAATAACAGTGGGTTTTATTTTGAGTTTGGTAACCTAATAAGGGTTTTTAAAAGTGATGAAAACTAAGATGGGTATGGGAAGAAAGGAAAAAGAAAGAATCGAGAAATAATAAGATATTTGGTTCTATCAGTAAGTAGCTTAGCTATTAAAAATTCAGGAAATGATTATTTGAAACACAATGTATCTGAACCTTGTGAGCAAATCATTATAAAATAAAAGGGGATGGGGAACGGCATAATGTTCCAGCTGTCTGCTAGTATACAAAAAAAAAGAGCGAAGTGGCTCAGAATTTGTTCTTTAAATTGTGAATAGTTGTCAGTGTACTTGAATCATCCATGACCTTCCAAGTTTTTCTTATACTTTTTTTATTTTTTGACAGTATGATGTTTGACACATAAACCTTTAGTACTCTTAGCATTTGTGTTATTAGAGATGAGGCTCCTGATTATCAGACCTTTCTTTGTTCCTTCAGAATATATTTAATCTTCCCTAGCCATTGGAGCCTATTTAGAATTCTTACACTTTGGGCTTTAATCATTGATCTTTTATCTGAAGTAATAACTATAATGTTATAATGACTTTTCTTTGCTATTATTTGCTCTAGTTTATCAGTGTGTTTAGAAGGCCTCTATAAATCAAGCTGTACTTAACACTGTATCTCTTTTTTCTGCTAAATAAGTGTGGAAGTAGAGAAGTAATGATTAAATTGCTTTTACTCTCTGCTAAGATATGAGGCACCTATCCTTGCAAACAATGTATCTTTTACAAGATGATGCAATTCAGGGTATATGGAAGATTAAGCAGTATAACCTGCTAAGATAATGAACTCTCATGTATAGTGACATTCCTTCAGTGACAGAACCATTAAAAGAAGGCGTAATTGACAGTACTCTACCTTAAAGTAATGTTTTACTAAGATTCTGCAGGAAAATAAGATACTTAAGAGAAACTATCAGCTATAAAATGTTCTCTCTCTTTTTGTTTTGTTTTGTTTTTTTGGTTTGGGGTTTTTTATTTGCTTACAAAGTTCAGTATACATTGTGTTTCACACTATTCTTTATTCACATTGTGTTTCATACAATCATTCCCAGGCATTATGTTTTATAAAATTAATCACCATTGGACTATGCCCACCATTATCCTGTCTTTTCAGGTCTCCACTGGATCTTTCTCATTTCCTTTACCCCTTTCCTCCAACCACCAAATTGTGCAACCCTCTGATTTCACCTCTACATATCCTTACCCCTCTGTTCTTACCCTTTCCCCCCTTGGATTCTCATACATAGTTTACTAGTTATCCTTCTACTTTTATCATAATGGTCTTATGCAGTATCTGTCCTTATGAGATAGAGATAGTTCACTCAGAATAATGTTCTCCAATCTTTCTCAAGTCATATAGTGTTTTTTTTAAATCATTGCTCTTAAGTATTGCATAGTGTTTCATTGTGTGAATGTAGCATAATTTTTCTATCTAGTTGTGGTTAGACATTTGGGTTGTTTCCATGTTCTTCTGATAGTTAATAATGCTGCAGTGAATACTGGTGTACAAATCTCTGTTTGTGTCTAAGTTCTAATTTCCTTGGGGTATATTCTTAGTAGTGGAATAGCTGGGTCATGCAGAGTTTCTATGTTCAACGTTTTGAGGAAGTGCCCTACTGTCTTCCAGAGTGGTTGTACCATTTTACCATCTCACCAACAATGTATGAGAATTCCCACCTCTCCTCATCTTCTCCAGTATTTCTTGCTTGCTGCCCTGCTAAACTTTGCCATTGCTAAATGGGGTGAGATGGTATCTCATTGTGGTTTTTATTTGCATCTCTCTTATTGCCAGTGATTTTGAGCATTGCTTCATGTGTCTGTTGGCCATCTGAATGTCTTGCACTGTGAAAAGTCTTACCATGCCTTTTGCCCATTTTGTAATTGGATTATCAGTCTTTTTCTTCTAGAGGACTAGGAGTATTCTGTAAACGTTTGTTTTGATACCCTTGTCTAGGATGTTATTGCCAACCTCTCCCCCCGCCCCCGGTACGTAGATTTTCTTTTCACTCTTTTGTAAAAAGCACAGGGATTTAATCTTTAGAAAGTCTCATTCATCAATTTTATCCTCTCCAGATTGTGCATTTCTAGCTGTATTATTCAGCCTCTTTATATCATCTACTTGGCCTTCTAAGCTTGATCCCAATTTGTTTCATATGAACTTTATGGCTTGGGGTTTATTCTCATGTCTCTGACCCACCTGGAGTTGATTTTTGTATATGGTGTGAGATGTGGATAGTGTTTCAGCTTTCTGCAAGTAGCAGTCCAATTTTGCCAGCACCGTTTGTTGAAGAGGTTGTCATTTCCTCATTTGATAGGTTCTATTCCCTTTCTGAAAATCAATTGACCATAGATAGATGAGTTCCATTTCTGGGGTCTTGATTCTATTCCATTAGTCTTTGTGCCTGTAATTATACCAGTACCATGCTGTTTGGGTTCCTACCAGAGTGAAGTAGGTTTTGAGTTCAGGGAGTGCTATGCCTCCAACTTCATTTTTGTTTTCCAGAAGTGCTTTGCTTATTTGAGGTCTCTTTATTCTTAAAATAAACTTGACAATTTCTCTTTCGATCTCCTTGACAAGTAAATTTGCTATCTGTATTGGGATTTCATTAAACATGTAGATTGCTTTTGGTAGGATTGTCATTTTCACAGTATCGAGGCTTCCTGTCCATGGCATCTTTCAGGTAACTGATGTTGCCCGGAATGTGCTCACCAAGTTGTGCCAAGAAATCTGGGGAACAACCACCTGGCCAACCCTTTCCAAAGAAAGGTGACCCAACGGAGTGTGGAAACTATAGAACAATATCAATGATTTCACATGCAAGCAAGATTCTACTGAAGATTATCAAAAAACGACTGGAACAGCACATCAGCAGAGAACTGCCAGAAGTCCAGGCTGGGTTTATGAAGGGTCATGGTACTAGGGATATTGTAGGTAATGTTGGATGGATCTTAGTTGAAAGCAAGGAATACCAGAAGAATGTCTATCTGTGTTTCATTGATTATGCAAAGGCGTTTGACTGTGTGGATCATAACAAACTATGGCTGACTCTGAGAAGAATGGGAATTCCAGAACACTTGATCGTGTTGTTGCTAAACCTATACTTGCACCAAGAGGCAGTAATCAGAACAGAGCAAGGGAACACTGCATGGTTCAAAATTGGGAAGGGCGTGCATCAGGAATTTGTCCTGTCTCCATACGTTTTCAACCTGTATGCAGAGCAGATTATCCGGGAAGCTGGGCTCTATGAGGAGAAGTGTGGCATCAGGATTGGTGGACGATTTATCAACAATCTGCGTTATGCAGATGACACAACCCTGCTCGCTGAAACTGAGGAGGACCTGAAGTACTTGCTGCAGATGGTCAAGGAGTGCAGCCTTTAATATGGATTGAGGCGCAATGTCAAGGAAACGAAGATTCTCACCACTGGACCAATTGGCAGCATCAGGATGGATAGTGAAGAGATTGACATTGTTAACAACTTTAGTCTGCTTGGCTCCACAGTCAACAGTCTTGGCACCAGCAGCCAGGAAATTAAAAAGCGCATTGCGATGGGAGAGTCTGCTGTTAGGGACCTCTCCAAAGTACTGAAGAGCAATGGTGTCTCTCTGGAGACTAAGGTGTGTCTGATACAGGCCATGGTCTTTGCAATCACTTGTTATGCATCAGAGAGTTGGCAGAGACTAGGGAGGATAGAAGGAGAATTGATGCCTTTTAGCTGTGGTGCTGGAGAAGGGTATTGAGTGTACCATGGACTGCTAAGAAAAACAGATTCATTCAGGAGAGGGTTAAACCGGGCTGCTCCTTAGAGGCAAAGATTCTGGTGCTACATCTGACATACTTTGGACATGTAAGGAGAGACTGGTCCTTCGAGAGGGACATCATGCCTGGGAGGATGGCGGGACAGCACAGGAGGGGAAGACCCTCTAAGGTGGATTGATTCAGTGACTGGAATAATAGGGATGTTTGTGTGGGAGGCAGTGCGATTGACACAGGGTAGAGCAGAGTTTAGGGCTGTTGCACATAGGGTTGCTGTGAGTCTTTAGCGACTCGACGGCATATAACAACAACAACATCCATGAACAGGGAACATCTTTTCATTTATTTAGGTCTTTTATTATGTCTTGCAGAAATGTTCTCTAGTTTTCTTTGTACTGGTCTTTTGTGTCTCTAGTTAGGTTTACTACCAAGTATCTCAGTTTGTGGTTGTGATTGGTTATTGTAAATGATACTACTTTCTTGGTTTCCTTCTCTGAGTTCTTTTTGTTAATGTAGAGGAATCCCAGATATTTTTTTATATTGATTTGGATATTAAATTAACTATCCTGTCATCCTAATAAATTAGCACTAACTCTAACAATGGGTTTTTCTGGAGTCCTTGGGGTTTTCTGGGTACACTGTCATATAATCTGTATGTAGCGACAGTTTAGCCATTTATTTGCCATTCTGGATGCCTTTTATTTCTTTTGCCCTTAGAAGTACTTCCAATACAGATTCAATAAAAGTGGTGACAGTGGGCATCACAAGGAAAATACTTTTAGTCTTCTTTCTTTGAGGATGATATTGCCTCTTGATTTTGCATGTATGCTTTTCACTATGTTGAGGAAATTCCCTTCTATTCCTGTTTTGCTGACTGCCTTAATCAGGAAGGGCTGTTGGATTTTGTCTAATGTTTTTCCTGCCTCAGTTGCTAGGATCATATGGTTCTTGTTATTTGCTTTGTTAATGTGGTGAATTATGTTGATTATTTTTCTTATGTTGAACCCTCCTTGCATACTTGTTATGAATCTCACTTAGTCATGATGATTTTTTTTAAAATGTGTTTTAGATTCTTTTGGCTAGGTTTTTGTTAAGGATTTTTGCTTCTTTATTCATGAGATGTATTGGTTTGTAGTTTTCTTCTCTGGTAATATCTTTGCCTGGTTTTAGTTATTGGGGTTATGCATGCTTCATAGAATATCTCTGGGAGCATTCTTTCTTTTTCTGTTTTTTAAGGTAATTTAAGTATAATTGGTGATAGATCTGTGAATTTTTTGTAGGATTAACCATGAAGCCATTTAGTGCAGGAATTTTTTTATGAGGGAATCTAAAATTTTTCTTAAAAATTAAAAGTCATTAGAAAATATTTAATACTCCTTACAGAAGACAAAATAGATGAATGAGACCTTCTAAGAATCAAATCCCTATGCACATCCAAAACTTTCTCCAACAGGGTAAAAAGGGAAGCCACAGACTGGGAAAAAGTCTTTGGTAATGACATGTCAGATAAGGGACTT